>NC_069508.1:26354485-26564485 GCF_027579735.1 Bombina bombina
GAATCATAAAAGTAAAAATGTGGGTTTAGTATCCCTTTAACTAAGACTATCTTCATTCTGCACTCTCGTGTCCCTTTAAATCACTGCTCTGCAAAAAACAAATTAAAAAATCTGCTTACAAAATAGAGGTTTTAAAAGCATTAAACGCGGGTGCGTGTGTGTGATGATGGATCATAGTGGCAAACATAAAATAGAGGGCAATAAGATTTGGGAAAGGGATCTGGGAGGGGGGGGCAGCTAAACTGCGGGGGGAAAAACGTGTTTTTTTTAAATAGACCAATTTTACTGTAACCTGGGTATTGGCAGACAGCTGCCAGTACCTAAGATGTCGCCTAACAGTTAGAGGGGAGAGGGTTAGAGAGCTGCAATATATATATATATATATCTATAAAAATAAATAAATAAAAACGCCTTTTAATTTTACTACTGGCAGACTTTTTGCCAGTACTTATGATGGCAGTGACAATTGTGAGGTGGGGAGGGAAGAGAGCTGTTTGATGGGGGTCAGGGAGGAATCAAGGGGTGGGATGCTGATATCTACAATAAAATATAAAATTAACCCTACAAGCTACCTAATTAACCCCTTCACTGCTGGGCATAATACAAGTGTTCGTAGCGGCATTTAGCGGCCTTCTAATTACCAAAAAGCAAAAAAAAAATTAGAAACTATTTAGCATGGGTGTTTTTTGGTGAGTGTAGATGAGTAACAGATTTTGGGGGTCAAAGTTAGAAAAAGTGTGTTTTTTTCAATTTTTTTCATCATATTTTATAAAAAAAAAACAATTATAGTAAATTATAAGATATGATGAAAATAATGGTATCTTTAGAAAGTCTATTTAATGGCGAGAAAAACTAAATATAATATGTGTGGGTACAGTAAATGGGTAAGAGGAAAATTACAGCTAAACACAAACACTGCAGAAATGTAAAAATAGCCTTGGTCCCTAATGGTAAGAAAATTTAAAAATGGTCTGGTCACTAACTGTAAAGGGACATGACACCCCATATTTTTCATTCACGAGTGAGGCATGGTTTTATTAGCATGTCACATGGACACACGACGTACAAAGTACAACTTTCCAATTAATTTATATTACTAAATTTGCTTTATTCCCCTGCTATCCTTTGTTGAAGGAGCAGTAATGCATGAGTGGGAGCTAGTTGAACATATCAGGTGAGCCAATGACAATCAGCAGCTAGCTCCCAGTAGGGCATTGCTGCTCCTGAGGTTACCTAGGTATTCTTTTCAACAAAATGGTACCAAGAGAACAAAGAACATTAGATAATAGAAGTAAATTGGAACACTGTTTAAAATTGTATGATGTCAAAATGAAGCGTTTTTTATTATTCAGATACAGCCTCATTCTCCATCACATTTCTCTATACAAAACCTCAGCTAGCAGTGTTTCCACTGAAGCAATGGATTCTGGGAAATGCATGCAAATAAGCTTTGCAATAAGAAGAGCAGAAGAATAGACTTTGAGCAGCTGTTTTGTTCCTATTAAATGTCCTCAGCACGATAGATTCCTGCTTGCTGCATAAAGAAGCTAATCTACAGCATCAAAATAAGAAATGACCATTTTCCCTTTTTTACTCACCATAACTTATTCAGATACTGGTTAAAGGGACAGTCTACTCCAAAATTGTTAGGGTTTAAAAAGATAGACAATCCCTTTATTACCCATTCTCCAGTTTTGCATAACCAACACTGTTATATTAATACACTTTCAACCTCTGTGATTACCTTGTATCTAAGCCTCTTCTGACAGCCCCCTGATCACATGACTATTATCTATTGACTTGCATTGTAGCCAATTATTGCTGTGTTGTGTTGACTTCTAAATAACTGCACAGGCATGAGCACAATGTAATCTATATGGCCCGCATGAACTAGCAGTTTCCTGTTGTAAAAAGCATGTGATTAAGAGGCTGTCTGTAGTGGCTTAGAAACGGGCAGAAACTTAGAGGTTTAAATGTTATAAAGTATATTAATATAACAATGTTGGTTGTGCAAAGCTGGGAATGGGTATTAAAGGCATTATCTGTTTAAACAATAACAATTTTGGCGTTGACTGACCCTTTAATCACAAGGTTTCAGTTTTATTATAGTAGCTTGGGTTTTCCCCCAGAACAGTTCCCTGCAGTAATTCTGCATGCAGTGCCACACAGCCCTTTAGCGTCACATGACCTGCTTTTGTTGACAGATTTGAAGTATCAGAAATAATTCTCGTCATCTGTGTTTAATAACAGTAAATAAAAACTTGCTGCGAGATTGCAGCTGGTGTCCCCCTAACATGGACGTGTGCTCGGCAGCTAAATAAAAACATAACATTTCAGTTGCTAGGGTCAGCTAGTTACAGCAGATTCGCCACTTCCTCACACTTGAGAGTTATAAAACATTTGTTTAATGGCATAAATCTACATCTTCAGCCAACTAACAGCTTGTATTGATGTAATGTTTCGTTAAATACGCCTTAACTCCTGGCTTTAGGCTTGTGATGTTATCCTATTGCTTGCGTCATTTAGGAACTGGACGTGTAGTTATTAAAGTATACTGCAGTCAGAGGACACACCCAGCCTGATAAGTATTTATAAATATCCGTACTGTGTTCAAGATAAAAACAAAACAAAAAAAAAACCCATTGTATTACTATTTTTTTTAAACTAAATGTATTGCTATTTATTTCTATATCCAAATATACAACTATACTAGAGTTAAAGCCTGTTCACAAGACCCAAAATGTCCCCCTCCAAGATCCTTTCCCTAGCCTTTATTCCCCCCTTCCACTCTAGGGTCCCCCTGTACCTCCCTCTCCCTCCTCCCCCGTCTCTCCACCTCCCCGCATACATTTTTTCTGAAGTGTAGTGGTCCCACCTGTTCCCGCCCCCCCTCCAGAGATGGGACGTCCACCTGCCTCTCTCCTACCCTCCCATGCCACCAACAATCGGCACCACCGCTGCTTGATGCAGAGAGGAACACAGTTTCCCTCTGCTTCGTTACCTCTGCCAGACTTTCTATATGCAGAAATAGCTAGTTCTTGCTACTTTAAGCGAGACCGCGGCAGACAGGGGCCCAGGGCTTAACAACCAGCGCCGTGCTCGCATTTGTCTCGTGCAGTCTCTACTGCGCATCTGTGCTGGTCATTAAAGCCAGGTATGTTTGTCTTGTGCAGTCTCTACTGTGCATGACTGCGTCGGACAAACATACTTGGCCTTTTATTATATAAGATAAGTGACACTAAACACGATCTTTAGATGAAACTATGTCTTATTACCTTATCTCTAAATAATAAATGCTAGCTAAGATTATATATTAGCTTGAGAATAAATATGCAGATTTATTTTTTAAAATATATTCATTATTTAAATACTTAAAATATAAAAAGTGTAAAGTTCTAGTGACCATAAAGCAACAGGTACCACTATGTTGTAAGCAAAGTTTCCTTCTCTGCTACGGCCAATTAGGACATTCACTGGTGTCAAGGTATCTGAAATATTATTAAATGATGTACACAGGAACACTTATTATTATTTAATGGTGATGTGGCTGTGTACATCAAATAATTCATTTCATTGCTAAAACTCCAAAATGTCACGGTGTGTAATTTAGCCCCACTTATTTTGATTACACAGGATGAATCATAAAGGTCGCTTCTTTCTAAGGTGTGAAGCTGATATCCCTAACAGATTGTGACTGAACCTTTCTTCTGGCTCTAAAACATTTGGTCAAGCACTCATTTCAAAGAAAGGCAAAAAAACTTAAAAAAAAGAGAAGGTCATCTACAGTTTGTATATTGTAAATCTTTGATCAGACATAAGATACACTTCTCCTAATTAAGATAACATTTAAGTTACTTCAAGGAGGGAACATCGATTTCATTACCTAGATCATAGGAATCCCTGGAGTGAAAGAGACAGAATGTCTAAGATTTTCATTTAAAGCTTAATGAAATTCGTAAAGCAAACCAGTTTTTAGCTGAAGAAATGACTATGTGTCACCTATGTGCTAATTGTCCCCTGCTAAGACTAAATACACATAGAACATCCAACTTTCCAGACATGGACATTAGATTTTTAATAGCAGAATGTATACTTAAAAAGTCATAACTGATTTGTCTATAATTTTCAAAAATACTCAGGTAACACCTATAGGTATATATGTATTCATCTGGGACATATTATATTAAATAAATAATTGCTATATTGAATAATAACTACATTGATATATACAAATACTGACCCATTGAATTAAAGGTAAAAACATTTTTCTCTGTTTTCCAGAAATCTAGTGAAGATTATAGGAGAAACTGATGTGGAGATGGGATCTCTAAATAAATATCTATATAATAGATGTATAAATGCTAGAATAATTTCAAAAAATAATATCTGTCCTTTGTTTTTCAGACAAGATGTCCCATGAATAGTAGCCATAAACAGACATTTATGGATATTTTCTATTTTAACATAGAAATTAATAAAGTAATGATATTTGGTATCAAATTGTACATTTTCTGTTATGCTAAATGAAATGTAGATGCTGAAAAGAGAATTTTATTAATAAAAAAAATTATAGTATAATAAATAATCACTTTAGAAGAATATATTAAATTGTTAGCAGTGTTGGGGATATAAGCTACACTCCTGGTTTTCTGCTGCCCCCTAGGGGATTGAAACTGGGTTACAACCAAATGAATTATCTATTAGAACACATGTAAATCCACATAGCCAATCAAATATCTAAGGGAAAACCAGGGATAGCTCCGAGGGCGAATCACAGATCAGTTTCCGAAGGGCCTCCCATATTCACACCAATGTTTAAGACAATATAAGGTGTATGCAAGATGAGAGAGGAGGCGGACTTTTGCTAGTGGACTGACAACTGTTGCGTGGGACACAGTCAAACTATAAGAAAATTGGGCTACATTTTCTTATCCATTGCAAAGACACTTATTTTCATATGAGGTGGAACAAAGAAGTTTTTGGAAACTGAATTATCGATTTGGTCATTTTGGGTAAAGTATAAGGTTGCTAAACATAGGTAATATTTAAAACAAAATATATTCATAGTCGCTGCAGTTAGCAGATTTAAAGGAATACATTGTATTTTAACCTTGTATTTCATAGCCTGTGTAGTTTAAAACTAATCCTTAGTGCTAAGTAATTTATCTATGCAAATATATTTAAACTGATTGCTTACATTAAGAATATATGTACTTTTAATAACTGTATCCTATTAGAATTGTATTAGAATCAATTGTGGGTTAAATAACTTAATTGTAATTCTGAATGTTAGTGCCTTATATCTTGGTCTCGTTGTGCTATTTTAATACAATTCAATTGTGAATAAATAAGGTAAACTTTTAAATTTAAACGTATATAGTATTGATTCATATCTGGTTTTCTACAAATATATTTCAATGTGTCTATAAATTTTAACTAATAAAGAATTCAGGAATTTACCTTAATTTTATTGTCTTGGTATATGCATTTTTATTGGGGGTTTATTTTAAGGAATAATTATTAAATAAATTGTATTATAAACCTGCCATATACTGACACTGGGATGTTGATTTCAACTGCTGTCACTTGTTTGCATATGTTTTCTACACAAAATACTGCAGTACTTACATTTTCAGTACAAACTGAAATTCCATTACAGGAAAAAAAGCCATTAAAATGACAAAATAAAAGCAAATGAGAAGTTTCTAAATTATGTATTACACTCCAGCAGGTCAAATGGTTTATTGGGAACACATTAAAGGGGTAAACATTTTACAGAACACTGTCCTCAAAAATGTTCAGCTATATGAAAAAGCACAACGGATATTGATAGATTAGCTTAAACCGCATACAGCTTCATATTTTTGGGCAAAAAATACCTACATGTTTAAATGCTGCTACATATGGATGACCAAACATTTTTGAGTACAATGTCCCTTTAAACTCTCCATACATTATTATTATTATTATTATTATTATAATACTTTATTTATTAAGCGCCAACATATTCCGCAGCGCTGTCCATGGATACAATTCATTTAAATAAAACAATACAAGACTTGTAAGAGACAGGACAAAATTTACAAACACATACAGGAGGGATTGAGGGCCCTATTCCCGTGGGAACTTACAATCTAGAAGGGTAGGAGGTTGGGAAACAGGAGGTGAGGACTGCAAGATTGAGAAGGATGTTAATACAGAGTTAGATGAGGGAAATATTAGGTAAGTGGAATGAATTTATTATTGAGTTGGGTGGTAGGTTTCTCTGAACAGAAAAGTCTTCAGGGAGCATTTAAAGGAAGAAAGATTAGGGCAAAGCCTGACAGCACGAGGGAGAGTGTTCCAGAGGGTAGGTGCTGCACGACAGAAGTCCTGCAGTCTAGCATGAGAGGAGGTGATAGTTGCGGATGCAAGGAGCAGGTCATTGTTGGATCTTAGTGGACGGGCTGGAGTATACTTGTGTATTAGAGAGGATAGGTAGAGGGGAGCGGCGTTGGTGAGAGTTTTGTATGTAAGGGTGAGAATTTTGAATTTAATTCTGCTGTGAATGGGGAGCCAATGAAGGGACTCACAGAGAGGTGCAGCAGATACAGTTCGACGGGAAAGGTGGATCAGCCTGGCAGAGGCATTTAGGATGGATACATAACTAAAAGCCATCAGTTTGGTTTCTAAAGAGACATTAAAGGGACTGTAAAGTCAAAATTAAACTTTCCGGATTCAGACAGAGCATGCAGATAAAAAGAAACAACAACAAAAAACAAAACAAGAAATCTATTAGCTATTTTGCTTCAGTCTCTTGGTATTCTTTAAAGAAAAACATCCCTAGATAATTTCAGGAGCAGCAATGTACTGGGATCTAGCTTCTGAATGGTGGTTGGATCTGAACAGATGCCTCGTCATTGGCTCACCAGATGTGTTAAGGTAACTCCCAGTAATGCATTGCAGCTCCTTCAACAAAGGCTGGCAAAAGAACAAAGAAAATTTGATAATATAAATAAATTGGGAAGTTGTTTAAAACTGTACGTTCTAGCTGAATCAGGATATAAACAAATGGGGTTTATGTCCGTTTAAAACATATTTTTAATAGATTAAAAAAAAAAAAAAAAAAACATTTTGTAAGTATCCCTCCTACTCTTTAAGGAACTACTTTTTGTGTTAGTGCTTAAAGGGACACTCAAGTCAAAATTAAACTTTCATGAGTCAGACAGAGCAGCAATTTTAAACAACTTTCCAATTTACTTCCATTAACAAAATGTGCACAGTCTTTTATATTTACACTTTTTGAGTCACCAGCTCCTACTGAGCATGTGCAAGAATCTCAGAATATACTTATATGCATTTGTGATTGGCTGATGGCTGTCACATGGTACGTGTATGCATTTGTGATTGGCCGATGGCTGTCACATGGTACGTGTATGCATTTGTGATTGGCCGATGGCTGTCACATGGTACGTGTATGCATTTGTGATTGGCCGATGGCTGTCACATGGTACGTGTATGCATTTGTGATTGGCCGATGGCTGTCACATGGTACGTGTATGCATTTGTGATTGGCTGATGGCTGTCACATGATACGTGTATGCATTTGTGATTGGCTGATGGCTGTCACATGATACAGGGGGAGAGGAAATCATAACTTTGAAAATTGTCAGAAAAAATCTACTACTCATTTGAAGTTTAGAGTAAGTGCTATTGCATTGTCTTTTTATTATGCATTTGTTTATGCAAATCTGCTGTATTTACTGGTCCTTTAAGGAGGTTCTTATTTGGAAAATAAGCAATCTGTCCTAGAAATAAAACTGCACAAATAAATAACTTTTTTTCATGTAAAAATATTTAAAATGTTAAAAGGGATATGAAACTCATGGGATTCTAGACAGCTTTCCAATTTATTTCTGTTACTTGATTTTTTGTTCTCTTGGTATCCTTTGTTGAAAAGAACACCTAGGGAAGGCGCAGGAGCTGCTGATTGGTGGCTGCACATATATGCCTCACTCAATGCACTCGGCTAGCTTCCAGTAATTCACTGCTGCCTCTTCAACAAAAGGATACTAAGAGAATTAAGCAAATTTAAAAACAGAAGTAAATTGGAAAGTTGTTTAAAATGCTATGCTCTGTCTGAATAATGACAGAAAAATTTGGGGTTTAATGTCCCTTTAGAGTGAATGTCAAGTTAAGCTGACTCTGTCACGCCGTTGGAAACATTCTTAAAAATTAGCGGTACTTTAATTCATTTTTTTAAATGATGAACATAGAATGCCTTTTTTTTACCTTTAAAACGTCCCGGGTGGGTGAGAGGGGTATGGGGGGGGGGGTAAACATCCATTGGTGTATTAAATAGGACTCGCCTGTCAATCAATTTTACAAAAGGAGGAAAGAAGTGGATCGGAAGTCGTTTTAACCCTTTCATGACAGGGTCATAATGTCTACAGCGGAACAACCTTCCGATGTAGACAAATTGAAATCACGCAATCGTGAGATTTCAATTATGGGATCGGGTCAGGGGGGCGCCCCTATGACGCTAGGCACACCCTCCAGACCGTGATCACATCCAGGAAGTGCCGTTGGCCTCATGACAGCCAAACGGCTATGACGTTGTATTTAGTCCTAACGGCGCTAAAAGGTTAAAGGTAAAAAAACGTATTCAATGTTCATCATTAAAAAAAAAAAAAAAAGGAACTAAAGTACTGCTAATTTTTAATAAAGTATCCAACTGCGTGACCAAGTCAGCTTAAAAAGGGACAGTTTACTCAAAAATGTTCTACCCTTTAATTTGTTCCCAATGATCCACTTTACCTGCTGGAGTGTATTAAATTGTTTACAAGTATTTCCATTACCCTTATATTGGCATTTGAAAATTTTTTTGGCCTCAAAGCCAAGCTGTGTTAACACAGCCAGTAGAAGAAATTACTACCCCAGTGGATTATAGAACAGATAAGGTAATAAAATGTTAATTTTCCATTGTTCTCTCCAAGCATTGGTAATTGGTTTATGGACAGATATAAGATAGACACATGTATATGTACACAATGTGATAAAGTAATTAGATCTGATTATACTTACAGATATAAGATACAGACACATGTATATGTACACAATGGGATACAGTAATGAGATCTGATTATACCTACAGATATAAGATACAGACATGTATATGTACACAATGTGATACAGTAATGAGATCTGACTATACCTACAGATATACGATACAGACACATGTATATGTACACAGTGTGATAAAGTAATGAGATCTGATTATACCTACAGATATAAGATAAAGAAGCAGGTATATGTACACAATGTGATACAGTAATGAGATCTGATTATACCTACAGATATAAGATACAGACACATGTATATGTACACAATGTGATAAAGTAATAAGATCCGATTATACCTACAGATATAAGATAGACACATGTATATGTAAACAATGTGATACAGTAATGAGATCTGACTATACTTACAGATATAAGATATAGACACATGTATATGTACACAATGTGATATAGTAATGAGATCTGATTATACCTACAGATATAAGATAAAGACACATGTATATGTACACAATGGGATACAGCAATGAGATCTGATTATACCTACAGATATACGATACAGACACATGTATATGTACACAGTGTGATAAAGTAATGAGATCTGATTATACCTACAGATATAAGATACAGACACATGTATATGTACACAATGTGATACAGTAATGAGATCTGATTATACCTACAGATATAAGATACAGACACATGTATATGTACACAATGTGATACAGTAATGAGATCTGATTATACCTACAGATATAAGATAAAGACACATGTATATGTACACAATGTGATAAAGTAATGAGATCTGATTATACCTACAGATATAAGATAAAGAAGCAGGTATATGTACACAATGTGATAAAGTAATGAGATCTGATTATACCTACAGATATAAGATAAAGAAGCAGGTATAGGTACACAATGTGATAAAGTAATGAGATCTGATTATACCTACAGATATAAGATACAGACACATGTATATGTACACAGTGTGATAAAGTAATGAGATCTGATTATACCTACAGATATAAGATAGACACATGTATATGTACACAATGTGATACAGTAATGAGATCTGATTATACCTACAGATATAAGATACAGACACATGTATATGTACACAATGTGATAAAGTAATAAGATCCGATTATACCTACAGATATAAGATAAAGACACATGTATATGTAAACAATGTGATACAGTAATGAGATCTGACTATACCTACAGATATAAGATAAAGACACATGTATATGTACACAATGTGATAAAGTAATGAGATCTGATTATACCTACAGATATAAGATAAAGAAGCAGGTATATGTACACAATGTGATAAAGTAATGAGATCTGATTATACCTACAGATATAAGATAAAGAAGCAGGTATAGGTACACAATGTGATAAAGTAATGAGATCTGATTATACCTACAGATATAAGATACAGACACATGTATATGTACTTAATATGATAAAGTAATGAGATCTGATTATACCTACAGATATAAAAGATATAGACACATGTATATGTACACAATGGGATACAGTAATGAGATCTGATTATACCTACAGATATACGATACAGACACATGTATATGTACACAGTGTGATAAAGTAATGAGATCTGATTATACCTACAGATATAAGATAGACACATGTATATGTACACAATGTGATACAGTAATGAGATCTGATTATACCTACAGATATAAGATACAGACACATGTATATGTACACAATGTGATACAGTAATGAGATCTGATTATACCTACAGATATAAGGTACAGACACATGTATATGTACACAATGTGATAAAGTAATGAGATCTGATTATACCTACAGATATAAGATAAAGACACATGTATATGTACACAATGTGATAAAGTAATGAGATCTGATTATACCTACAGATATAAGATAAAGACACATGTATATGTACACAATGTGATAAAGTAATGAGATCTGATTATACCTACAGATATAAGATAAAGAAGCAGGTATATGTACACAATGTGATAAAGTAATGAGATCTGATTATACCTACAGATATAAGATAAAGACACATGTATATGTACACAATGTGATAAAGTAATGAGATCTGATTATACCTACAGATATAAGATACAGACACATGTATATGTACACAATGTGATAAAGTAATTAGATCTGATTATACCTACAGATATAAGATAAAGACACATGTATATGTACACAATGTGATAAAGTAATGAGATCTGATTATACCTACAGATATAAGATAAAGACACATGTATATGTACACAATGTAATACAGTAATGAGATCTGATTATACCTACAGATATAAGATACAGACACATGTATATGTACACAATGTGATAAAGTAATGAGATCTGATTATACCTACAGATATAAGATAAAGACACATGTATATGTGCACAGTGTGATACAGTAATGAGATCTGATTATACCTACAGATATAAGATAAATAAGCAGGTATATGTACACAATGTGATAAAGTAATGAGATCTGATTATAACTACAGATATAAGATAAAGAAGCAGGTATATGTACACAATGTGATAAAGTAATGAGATCTGATTATAACTACAGATATAAGATAAAGACACATGTATATGTACACAATGTGATAAAGTAATGAGATCTGATTATACCTACAAGCACAACCCATTTTATTAGGTTGTGGCTTCAAAACACAAAACCAGCTAATTCATATACACAAATAAAACTTTAAAAAAAAAATTAAAAAAAAAGGTTATTGGAAACACTAAGGGTAAAACAATTTTATAGTATACAGTCCCTTTAACTTGACATTTACTTTAAATTCATCCCCCATATAAATCATAAACAGTTAAGAGTTTATGCTGTGCAGATACTTCTGTCTAACGTTATGTAATTTTAATTAGTGCTTTGCTTCAAAAGAAAAACCTTGTTAGCAATATTTGCAACATATGGCTAGGAATAACATTAGGAATCATTTTATTTTCAAAGGAAGCTGGTAACCTCAGAGAACTAACAGTGTTCTGGTATCTCTAATTTTCTCAGATAAGGAAGCTTTTGCAGATAAAGAGAAAGATAAGGTAAGGAGATCAGCACTACCTGCAAGTGCTGCCCATTTAACCCCTTAACTACCAAGGACGTACTGGGTACGTCCTACAAAAAAACGGTTGTTAACAACCAAGGACATACCCTGTACGTCCTCAGGGGTTTCAAGCTGTGGAAGCGATCGTGATCACTTTCAGGGTATTTCAGCGATGCCTCGATATTGAGGCATCATGCAATACCCCTTTTTTTAACAACCGATGCACAGAGAGCCACTCTGTGGCCCTCTCTGCATCAGGAAGCGATGATGCCAATCGTTGGTGGAAGGGAGCCATTGCAGGAATGTGGGTGGGCGGCCCATCGCTGTAGGATATCCGGCAGAGGGGGGCGTGATTGCCTGCGGGGGCACGCACAGGGGTGGGAGCGGGTGGGATGGCTACACTATGAGACTTGCAAAGTGTAAAAGGGAAGGAGGGGGGGTAGGTTATTGGGGGGGGCAGCTACACTACAGAAAAATAGTTTTTTTATTATTTTTTTTTTTTAATACAAAAAGCTAATTGTATGGCAAACTGGGTACTGGCAGACAGCTGCCAGTACCCAAGATGGCGGCAAATAGAGGAGAGAAGGGTTAGGGAGCTGTTTGGGGGGGGGGGGGAATCCTACTTGGCAGAATATATATTTAAAAAAAAAAAAAAAGCCTTTTATTTTAGTCCTGGCAGACTTTCTGCCAGTACTTAAGATGGCGGGGACAATTGTGGGGTGGGGGAGGGAAGAGAGCTGTTTGGGAGGGATCAGGGGTTGGGATGTGTCAGGTGGGAGGCTGATCTCTACACTAAAGCTAAAATTAACCCTACAAGCTACCTAATTAACCCCTTCACTGCTGAGCATAATACAAGTGTGGAGCACAGCGGCATTTAGTGGCCTTCTAATTACCAAAAAGCAACGCAAAAACCATATATGTCGGCTATTTCTGAACAAAGGGGATCCCAGAGAAGAATTTACAACAATTTCTGCCATAATTGCACAAGCAGTTTGTAAATAATTTCAGTGTGAAACCTAAAGTTTGTGAAAAAGTGAACAATTATTTTTTTATTTATTCGTATTTTGCGGTGAAATGGTGGCATGAAATATACCAAAATGGGCCTAGATCAATACTTTGGGTTAACAGTAGAAGGGTAGTGACGTAGCTACAGCCCAGGAGGTGTGTGTAGTGTGATCCAATCCAAGCCGATGAATTCCGGCAAGCCAAAGCTGTGTACTGATGGCGGGGTGCCAGCCAAAGGAGAGTCGGTAAGTACAGGAGAATAGAAAAAGCAGCACTCCAGGATCACAAAGTAAAAGCAGAACTTTGTTCCATTGATTAAAACGATAAACAGCACAAATTTACAAACGGAGGGGGAAGCGGAGTCCTAACATGTTTCGTGCTATGCAGCACTTAATCATAGGATGACTCCCCACCTGAGTAGTGCGCCCTTTAAACATAGCTGTGACCAATCACAGCACTGTGAACACAACACACCCCTTAAAGACTAGTCATGTATAGTAACAATATACAAACGTGCACTACAAAAGGTGTCAGAAAATGAGTAACAATAACAATAAAAATAAATGTAAAATTACAGTTAAAATCAGAAAATTGTTTAAAGCAAAATTAATTTGTGTATAAATGATTTGCTACACATTTTGAAAGTCAGCCTCAAGACATAGATTATTATTATATTTAATTTCACAAATTGATGAGTACCAGAGTCTTTTTTTACATTTTGTCTTATTTAGTATTTTTCTTTCTTTTCCATATTTTTCTAATCCCTTATTATATCACTGATATTATTATATCATTAACAATACTTCTAGGTTAAAGACATTATATTTAATTGAAAAACATTGGGTGGCCAATTGTTTCTCTCTGAATATTCAAGTATGATACACAAACAACTGGTGACCAAAATAATCAACATAATAATTAGCAAATGTGATATTACATTTGGAAGGGTTTTAAATTGAATGGATATGAAATATAATTCAATGTAATCATTATGAGCAAATAGATACTATATTAATGTGAAAACATATACAGTAACATTAGATGGAAGTAGGTTTGGACAAAATTAGAGAAGGATTATATATATGCACACATAGATCAAATCCTAAAGTATAATAAAGATATATATAATATTCTACTCCACAAAATAACCGATATCCCATTCCTTATTGAGTCCATGGGGTGCCCTAGTGTTTAGTTTCCAAATCCAAAAGAGCTCTTTCTTGGAAAGGATATTATAAATGTTGCCACCTCTAATGGGCTTTTTGGCTATATCAATTACTTTGACAGTAAATTTGGGTTGATCTGTAAAATGGAAACAGTTAAAATGTCTGGCTACACTGGAATCCTTATTATAATTTTTAATATCCCTTTTATGTTCCCCTATTCTTGATCTCAACGCACGGGAGGTTTGACCTACATACTGCTCGAAACACAGAGTGCACTCTATAAGATAAATCACAAAAGTCGTACCACAATTTGCATAATGGTCAATAATGGTCATAATGGTTTGATCATTATGCAAATTGTGGTACGACTTTTGTGATTTTAACTGTAATTTTACATTTATTTTTATTGTTACTCATTTTCTGACACCTTTGTAGTGCACGTTTGTATATTGTTACTATACATGACTAGTCTTTAAGGGGTGTGTTGTGTTCACAGTGCTGTGATTGGTCACAGCTATGTTTAAAGGGCGCACTACTCAGGTGGGGAGTCATCCTATGATTAAGTGCTGCGTAGATAGAAAAAGTGTTTTTTTAATTTTTTCATAATATTTTATAATTTTGTTTATAGTAAATTATAAGATATGATGAAAATAATGGTATCTATAGAAAGTCCATTTAATGGCGAGAAAAACGCTATATAATATGTATGGGTGTATATAATATATGTGTGGGTACAGTAAATGAGTAAGAGGACAATTACAGCTTAACACAAACACAGCTACAAATCATTCTGTAATTGGCTTAAACAGATAACAAAACAATGCACTTTATACTAAAACCAACCTGAATTAAGTTCAGATTGGCTGATCCTCATAAGGGGAGAGGTGAGTGGAGTTTGGCTATTGAAAAAGAAGTGTGGCAAAAAAGATGTTAATTTATTCTAAAAATGTTTATAATTGGCCAATATGTTATTCTATAGCAACATGACATGAATGCCTTGTATCATTCCAAGGTGTTTACTGTCCCTTTAAATGACTTGTGGTTTTAATGAGCAAAACCATCTACTTCATATGCAAAATAAACCTAAATGATATATTTCCATACATTTAACATGCTGCAGCTGGGAAAACAAGTCATTGAAAACACATTAAGAGGAAACCAAATTTACAGCATTAGTGGTTTTAACAAAAGCACAGCAAGCTAAGAGTCAATTTCAAAGCCGTTACATATTACCTAAAAACAGAGAATGTTTGTCAATAACACAAGGATAGTCTGCAAATAATAAATTAACCTTTTAACGCCGTTATGCCGTTCTATTCCGTCATATTTACACTGGGCTTTAAAGCCGTTATGACGGAATAGAACGTCATATCAAACGGCTGTCCTGAAGCCTTCTGCGCTTCAAGGACTTGATCGCGGTCTGGAGGGCGTTCCTAGGGTTGTAGGGACGCCCCCCAGATGCGATCCAATAATTGAAATCTCGCGATCGTATGCACGATCGCGTAGTTTCAATTTGTCTACATCGGAACAGGTGTTCCGATGTAGACACTTTAACCCTGTCACGAAAGGGTTAATAGGGGAAGAAAAAACAAAGATTTATTTTGTATTCAACACACACTTTTTTTTTTTTTTTTTTTAAACATTTGATCTGGTATTTCTAAGTTGAGTCTAGTTTCCATGAACAAACATTTATTGTAGCAAATGCACAGAGGGTTTGCTTGTGTGAGCTCGGAGCTGTTAGCTACTGGGCACAGCCAACGTGTAGAATGTGGTCACAGAACAGCAATTCCTAGATTCCTATTAAAAGCTGTAATGTTTCTTAAGCATGAACTGGGTGACTCCCAAACCAAAAACCTCTCACTGATTTGCATTTCGTTTCCTCCTTCAGGAATGTGCAAATAAATCTAAAATCCTGATGGTCGTTGGAAGCCTCATCAGTTTGGTTTCTTTCACACCATTAAAAATAATATATGAGGAGTTTTTACATAAGGAATTTATATATATAATTCCTAAATGTTTTTATTGACTGTCATGCAGTAATCCGTGGAACATAGTTTTCAATTTGGACCACCCGAAAATGGTGTAAGTCTCCAAGGACGTAGGATCAAAAGGAATAATTTAAATTAGATATTGAGATTGCAAACTGGTCTCCCACAAATCCATTTACCGAAAATCTATCTATAATACCGCTTGGACCTAGTTGTGGGTCAGTCACTTGAGTGTTCGGTTTGGGTGACGGTATGATTGCCAACGAATGATGATGCAGCAATCTGCATCATCGTTCGATATGAATGACATTTTGTGCAGATTCTCTAGTGACATGTGGTTTCATAGCTATATATTGCAAATCTATTGTCCTTACATTGTGTGTCCTCAACTAGAGTATCCTGGGTATCCTTTATTTGGATTTCCTATTGCTGATAAACCGAGTCTCCTCTTTCCTTGACTTGGCCTGGTCCGCGGATTCTGCTGCAACTTGCCCTCCTATTGCAAACCCTTGCCTGCCTGACCAGTCTTTGCCTAGTTATCTGGAAGGATAACCGCGTACCTGACCCCTTGCATGATTTGCTCATGCCTCCGTCTTGCCATTCTGCTCACTGTCCAATTCAGACAGATTGACGTGTATAATTGTGGCCTGGCTGAAAGTCTGTTGGGCTCTCCTACTTGGTACACTGAACCAAATACATACCCATTACTTCTCCTTACCAACTATGGGCAAGATTACATATGCGGCGTCGCCCACAAAAGCCGGCGATGCAGGTTTTTACTCTGTTTTGGTATCACATATACAGCGCCCCATATAAATGCGGCGCATATATTTCACACATAAGCTAACATAGAACCGCGTCGCAAATCGGCATCACATATTCAGTGCAACTTAGGATGTGAGCACCGTAACCCTCTGAATAGTAACTAACACCTAAAGCATGCGCAATATATATCTAACCCCCACCGCAAATAACTAATAAACTATATTAACCCCTAATCCGCCAACCCCCACATTGCAAAACATCTAAAATTAACCTATTAACCCTTAATCCACCAACCCCCACAATGCTACATACCTAATAGTGATTAACCCCTAAACCCCCACAACGCAATAAACTTAATTAACCTATTAACCCCTAATTCGCCATTAACCCACATCGCAACAAACCTAATTTATTAACCCCTAATCCACCAACAGCCCACAACGCAAATAACTAAATTACTAAGATCCCTAATTTAACACCCCCTAAATTAACCCCAATTACTTAAATCAAAAAATACTAAGTTACAAACAAAATAAAAAAAGCTAGCATTACTTAAAAAAAAACAAAAAACTAAGATTAAATTAATCTAAGATTACAAAAAATAAAAAGTCTAATATTACATAAAATAATAAACCAAATTATTATTAATAAAAAAATTAAACCTAATCCCTATGAAAATAAAAAAGCCCCTTCCAAAATAAACACCCCCTAATCTAATGCTAAACTATCAATAGCCCTTAAAAGGGCCTTTTGTAGGGCATTGCCCTAAATTAAACAGTCCTTTTATCTTAGAAAATACTAAGTCCCCCCTCTAAAAGTAAAACCCCCCACCCACCAAATCACCCAAATGTATAGGCATTGTCCTTAAAAGGGCATTTTACTGCCCTTAAAAGGGAATTCAGCTCTTTTTCAAAGGCCCATTAAATCCCTAATCTAAAAAAAATAAAAAAAATAATAATAATAAAAAAAAAAAAAAAGCCCAAGTCTAACCCCAGATAGGTACTCACGGTTGCTGAAGTCTGGCGGTGAAATCTTCTTCCAGGCGGCAACATCTATCTTCTTCCAGACACAAGCCGGCGCAGAGCGCGGAATTGAAGACCGGCCACGGCGGAGCCATGGAGCGTGGAGATCCTCTTCGTACGATCACTGCCGCACACCGAGGATTGAATTCGAATTTAAACGCGTACCTTGAATTCAGTCCTCAGTGTGCGGCAGTGATCGTACGAATTGGATCTCCAAGCTCCATGCCTCTGCGGTCTTCAGTTCCGTGCTCTGCTCCGGCTTGTTCCTGGAAGAAGATAGAAGATGTCGCCACTTGGTTTAGCATTAGATTAGATGGTGTTTATTTTAGGGGGGGGGGGGGGGTGCTTTTTTATTTTCATAGGGATTAGGTTTAATTTGTTTATTTTTTATCATTTGGTTTATTTTATGTAATGTTAGACTTTTTTAATTTTTGTAATCTTAGATTAATTTAATTTTAGGTTTTTTTATTTTTAAGTAATGTTAGCTTTTTTATTTGATTTGTTTGTAACTTAGCATTTTTTAATTTAGGTAATTAGGGTTAATTTAGGGGTTGTTAGATTAGGGGGATTAGTAATTTAATTAGTTATTTGCGTTGTGGCGGTTTAGGGGTTAATAGATTTATAAGGTTTGTTGCGATGTGGGGTTAATGGCAGATTAGGGGTTAATAGTTTTAATAGGGACTTTGCGATGTGGGTGAATGGCGGATTAGGGGTTAATAGATTTATTAAATAGTTTGCAATGTTGGGGTTGATGGATTTAGGAGTTAATACTTTTACTAGGTAGACTGCGATGTGGGTGAATGGCGGATAAGGGGTTAATAGTTTAATTAGGCATATTATGTTATAGGGTGTTGTCGGCTTAGGGGTTAATACTTTTATTATTAGTTCCAATGTGGGTTCGATGGCGGATGTAGGGGTTTTACGTGTCGGGTTTATTTTGGGAGGCGGGTTAGACTTTTACGGGAGATTTTACTTTTTTTTTTCCGTAGGCACTGGTAGTTTCTAAAGTGCGGTAAGTCACTGGCGACACCAGAAATTTGTATTTACGCTCATTTCTGGACATCGCTAGTTTATCAGACTTACTGCACTTTATGAACTGCCGGCAGGGTTTATGTGATACCCCGATGTGCGAGGTGAAATTACGGACGGCGCGGGTTTTAGCAGTTGTGCTGAAGCTTGCGCCGCCTATGTAACCTTGCCCTATATGCTGCTGGTAGGTGATAGCCTAAAGTATATCCAGGGGCTGTTGGTCAGTCTATCTATACTATGCAACTTAAGTACCTGGGTGCCCTTCTGGAATGACAAAAAAAATGCTACACAGTTAACTTTATTGCTGATACAGTAATATCAGGTCACGTTCATAATAATATGGCTCTTAAAATTTTACTTGAGGCCTACAACTTTTTAGATTATTATACATACAGTACATACATGCACATGAATCAAAAAGTAATGCCTCCACGTCTGTAATTTGTGATCCATTAGAGTGACTGTGAATGTTGATGTACGAAGTTAGAGGTGTCCGTGCCCTACTAATGTATGCTTTTGGTTTTCAGATTGAGTGAATACAACCGTGGATCTGAGGCCAAAACAAAGAGCTGTCATTGAATTTCTAATGAAAGAGGGTTGCACACCTAAGGAAATCCATAATCAGCTGAAGACGTGTTATGGGGACGCTGTAGTAGACAATAGTAACGTTAAGTGTTGGTGAAGACATTTCAAACTGCAGACAAGCCAAGGAGTGGCCGTCCGTAAACATCAGCCAGCAACAAATGTAAATGAATTGGAAGTAAATATCTGCATTCAAAATAATTATTTCAAAAGCAGTACTTAATATGTACTTATGTATGGAGAAAGAACAGGAAAAACAAAAACTACTGACCCTTTAAAATGTTAGCCCTGGCTACTAATTGGATTTTTCTAATTATAGCTTTAAATAAAATATTTTTGTGCTTCCTAAAAAGAAGTGTAGCTGGCTCCTCAGGTTTATAGATGTCTACTAAGTCTTCTATAAAATTTCTCTTCACACGTTCTAGCGCACACCAAATATACGTCACGCAAGTGCAAGTTCACGGTCTGATGTTTACGTACCATCCTTTAAGGCTACACTTTTTTTCTGTTGATGCAGTTACCATAGCCGAGGCGCTAGTTACTATTTTTTTCCTGACCGTCTGTTCTAATAAAATAAAAAAAAGTGTGAAAATTCAAACTAAAAATGCAGTTTATAGATCACTCTGACCCACAAACCACACGTCATAAGAAAAATGTTTATGGATTTTATTGAAGAGAATATTTTATTAAAGTATAAAATGAAATGACAGCTGGACTGCTAAACCGGCAACTGGCTCTAAATAAATGTGATTGCCTCGGTGTTCGTCACAGACGCAGTTAATGGTGCCAAGTAAAAGGGTTTCCATCAGCACATCTGAAATCCCACAGCACTTGCTATGGTTTTATATAGCAACTTTAGTGTTAAGATTTTTAAAGAGCCAATGGCAAAACCTGGAATTGACTTCTTTTAGTACAAACATAAGCAGACAAAAAGCTGTCTGAAACGGATTACCAAATAATTTTCTTTATTGTGCTATTATCATCCAATGGGCTATTTCTCAAGGTAAACACAATATTTATAATGTAAAATGAAATGATGGTCTGAAATGAAAATACTCTATATTGTTAGATAATTTTACTTTTTATCTAAATCCTTATTTTACTATGTGCTTAACTTTTTGGAACGCAGTCAAATTGATGCTGCCACCAAACTCCTATCTCGCTATCAATGCTGTTCCCATTTCATGTTTGAATGAGGTTTCTGTCATTTAGAATAGCTGTTCATTTTCAATTATTATGTAATCTTCAAAACAAAAAAATACAGGTATAAATCCCTAAATTCGTTATTCTAAAATCCAAACTTCATTTTATTTAAAAAAAAAAAATATTAAGATCAAGAATTGCTATTTTTCCTCACCTGTAAGCCACAATCTTCCCTGCCTGTGTCTTTTTGTTGTTAAATGAAAATAATAGTCTAAATGACATGATATTAACACTTGGTTCCATCCCCTTTCCAAATAGTCCAATTTTAAAGATGCAAATATTACAAAATCCAAACCTTTTCCAGTCCCAAGCAGTTTGGATAAAGGGTTTTCTACCTGTATATATGTTATAGACAATATTCAACAGCTCACTGTGACAGAGAGGTCAGCTGTAAATGTAGGTTTGGGACATTTGGAGCAGAACTTATGCCATATCAGTTATCTTTCTGTTTCTGAAACTAACAGCAGCAGATGTTATTCTTTATTAAACCTAGAGGGAATACTGCACCGAATAATGTTCTGGTCTGACTAAATCTCCAAGAATATGGTTTAGAATAATGTCTTGTTCATACTTCATGTATGTCATAACCAATATGCACCCAGGTGGAGATGCCAGAACAAATGGACATATTTCTGCACTTTAACATCCAAAGAGGATAGCATAGTCCTGGGTACCAGGGTCAGCCACGGAGTAACACAGTACCGGGTACCAGGGTCAGCCAGGGAGTAACACAGTACCGAGTACCAGGGTCAGCCAGGGAAGTATCACAGTCATAGGTACCAGGGTCAGCCAGGGAGTTGCACAGTGTCTTGGGTACCAGGGTCAGCCAGGGAGTTGCACAGTGTCTTGGGTACCAGGGTCAGCCAGGGAGTTGCACAGTGTCTTGGGTACCAGGGTCAGCCAGGGAGTTGCACAGTGTCTTGGGTACCAGGGTCAGCCAGGGAGTTGCACAGTGTCTTGGGTACCAGGGTAAGGCAGGGAGTTGCACACAGTCTTGGGTACCAGGGTAAGGCAGGGAGTTGCACAAAGTCTTGGGTACCAGGGTAAGGCAGGGAGTTGCACACAGTCTTGGGTACCAGGGTAAGGCAGGGAGTTGCACACAGTCTTGGGTACCAGGGTAAGGCAGGGAGTTGCACAGCGTTGGGTACCAGGGAAAGGCAGGGAATTGCACAGCGTTGGGTACCAGGGTAAGACAGGGAGTTGCACAGCGTTGGGTTCTAGGGTAAGACAGGGAGTTGCACAGCGTTGGGTACCAGGGTAAGGCAGGGAGTTGCACACAGTCTTGGGTACCAAGGTAAGGCAGGGAGTTGCACACAGTCTTGGGTACCAGGGTAAGGCAGGGAGTTGCACACAGTCTTGGGTACCAGGGTAAGGCAGGGAGTTGCACACAGTCTTGGGTACCAGGGTAAGGCAGGGAGTTGCACACAGTCTTGGGTACCAGGGTAAGGCAGGGAGTTGCACAGTGTTGGGTACCTGGGAAAGGCAGGGAATTGCACAGCGTTGGGTACCAGGGTAAGACAGGGAGTTGCACAGCGTTGGGTTCTAGGGTAAGACAGGGAGTTGCACAGCGTTGGGTACCAGGGTAAGACAGGGAGTTGCACAGTGTTGGGTAGACAGGGAGTTGCAGTATACTGGTTTAAAGGCAAATTGCTCTAGAGTGGTGCCATGCACAGTATTTTCCATTAGACAGTGATTTATTACACTATACCTGACAGGATACTTTTGTGACGATACAGCCAGAAGGCCAATTCTTGCTGGAATGTGAAGTTTGAGTGAATCCTACTTAAATAAAGATTAGACTAAGGGCTGAAGTCATTTTGACAACGGGCTTATCTGGACTTCATTGGATAACTTGGCTCTAACAATCAGTACTTTGGAATTGGATCTTGCCAGGATCAGCATAAAAAAAAATATACAAGGTTTGTTCTGACCAGGTCTGATCGTGAAACTAAACACTAAAGAAAATCCTTAAGAAATAATCTGGTGTGCACCACAGGATATGATCCAGCTAAAGAAGCACATAATGCAGAGATCACAATCCTGTTGTTAATAGACCACTTACTAAACACATTTTTGTTTATACAGAGGTTAAGAAAAACACACCTGACGTGTCCATTTTTTCAAAATTAAAACTGCATATAATAGCTCAATAACTCAGGACTCCACATTCTTAAATAACTCTTAAATAAACAGCCAGCAACTGAATACGTCTCACATACATGTTCATATTTAAGGTAAACCGTTCTTTACATTCCGATCATATTCTGAAAATTACAGCTCTACAAATATGCACAAAAGCCGGCAGATTCTAACGAATAGTTGTGCAATGAGCAGATTTCTGTATTGTACATAGATATACAGATAGCAACATAAGTACCGAAGCCGTCTTGTAGTAGCTGTGTCACACTTACAGTAACATAAAACACTAGCAGTTTGTAATATTAAATGTTTACACCAAGCAACACTACTGTGCAGCTAGTATTGTCAGACAGTGAAAATCCCTACAGTGTCTGACACTTGATTAAAGGGACATATTGCGGTAAAAATGTGTTCGAGCACTTTATTATTATTTATTTATACAACTAATATTACTTGCAAAGTTAAAGGGAAACTTAAGTCAAAATTAAACTTTTATGATTCAGAGCATACAGTTTTAAACAACTTTCTAATTTTCTACCATTAGCAATTTTTCTTTGTTCTTTTGCCATCTTTATTTGAAAATCAAGAATGTAAGCCAAGGAGCCGGCCCATTTTTGGTTCAGACCTGGGTTGCGCTTGCTTATTGGTGGCTAAATGTAGCCACCAATCAGCAAGCGCTACCCAGATGCTAAACCAAAACTGGGCTAAGCTCCTTAACTTGCATTTCTACTTTTTCAAATAAAGATACCAAGAGAAGGAATAAAAATGAATAGGAGTAAATTAGAAAGTTGCTGCTTTATCTGAATCATGACAGAAAACATTTGGGTTTACTATCCCTACTTAGGCATGATTTTCAACAAAGGATACCAAGAAAATAAAGTAAAATGTGATTTAAAAAAAAAAGTCAATTAAAAAGGCTCTTAAAATTGAGTGCTCAACATTAGCAATGAAAAGGTTAATTGTGACTCTTATGTCCCTATAATTTGCAATTTACCTTTATATTTATTCTGGTCCCTGTAGTTGAAGTCTTAAAACTATGGATTTTCCAGTCCTCTAAAACGGAAAGAGCCCACAGCAGCTTCACAAGACGAACCTTGTCACATATGTGTTCCCAATTTGCAATTGGTTATATTATCTTTTCTTCCGAAGCCAAATATGGAGATTTTGTTAACACAATAGGAGTGGCACACCCTGTCTTCATCAGACTCAAGTCTGGATTTGATCCTCCAAATAGGAAGTGTGGTAGGTGGAGTTTGACTATTGAAAAATGACTGCAGCAAACAAGGTGTTAATCTGTTCTAATAATGTTTAGACTTGGCTGATATCTTAATATATTTGAAGACTGAAGAAAATTCTCCAATTACAAGGTGTTCACCAGATTGGTCCCTTCCAAATAAGGCGTGAGGGGGAAGTTTGTCCACTAATCCTACGATTAATATTTTGACATTTTTCTTGCTGCTAAAAGACATTTGAAAGATATTGCCGACTTTAACATATTGGGAAAAAAAACAAAAACCTCATGAGCCTTTAGTTGAGAAATAAATTCTAGAGCTAAGAGAGACACCCAGTGGTTGGTCTCTAAAACAGAAAATAAAATTAAAAAAACATACCCTGCCTATGTTATTTTCGCATTATAAAATCACCCACACCCTGCACTGGGGAAGTGTGCTGTGAAAATCCCATACAGGGATGGAAATTACCACTAGTCCTGGACTATTACAAAATCTAGATATTGATGTCAGAAAACCAGAAGGTCCAATTAAAGTGATGGTTAACAATGATAAAGTTCCAATTGACAGCAGATGACAAATACATATTACCAATGTTTTTTTAATTTTGTACCTTCTGTTTCACAATATACCTTGGTAGTTATCTTTTTTTCCTTTCAGGATTCAGATAGAGCATACATTTGTAAACAACTTTCTAATTTACCGATATTAATTTTGCTTCATTCTCTTGGTATCCTTTCTTGAAGAAACAATGCACTACTGTGAGCTAGCTGAACATATTGGTAAGCCAACCACAAGAGGCGCATATGTACAGTCATCAACGAGCAGTTAGCACCCAGCTCCTGAGCCTACCTATATATGCTTTTCAACAAAGGACAGCAAGAGAACAAATAAAATAAGATAAGTCAATTGTAAAGTTCTTTAAAAATTGTATGCTATAGCTGAAAATTGGGTTTCATTTACCATTTACGTGTTCAGTATAGCTGAACACGTAAATGGTTTCTAATAAAATAAGATTCATATGTTTAATATTGTGTTATAGGAAATTGCCTGTTCTGTGAAAAACACCCATAAAAATGACTCACTATGTAGGACTGAGATTAAATGTCACTGAAATTAAATGTATGTAGTTTAATTTCAGTAATACAGAATTAACTTTCCAAACATAAAAGTAAAGTCCACACAATCTTAGTACACTACAGAGATCATACACATTCATTATTGAAAGTGACAGGGCAAAAAGTTGCTATGTAATTATGGATTACTCGTTCTGACAGTTGGCAACATGTCTTGTGTCACTGGCGTTGCACGAAAGCCCAGGAGACAGCAAATAAAGGGGCATGCACACGTGCCATATGTCTGCTGCACTTTTAGGGCTGTATTTATACAGCTGCAAGACTTCCACTTAAAAGGGACAGTCTAGACCCAAATTAGTTTAAAGTGAAAGTCAACCATAACATTTTTGAAATGCTAGGGTTGACGGTTGAAACAAATAAAAGGGCACTTTCATTCATGAAGTATAAGATACTTCATGCAGAAAGTGCCTTTATTCGTTTCAACCGTTCGCCGTTCTTAGCTGCTACAGCAGCCCACGTCAAAAAAATATTTTGCCAAGAGGTGACGTTTTCACCTCTTAGCCAATAGCCGTTCAGTAAATCCGTCTCCCATGGGCGCCAAAGCAGATTTACCAAACGGCTATTGGCTGAGAGGTAAAAATGTCTCCTCTAAGCAAAAATATTTTTTTTGCCGTGGGCTGCCGTAGCAGCTAAGAACGGCAAACGGTTGAAACAAATAAAGGCACTTTCTGCATGATGTATCTTATACTTCATGAATGAAAGTGCCCTTGATTTGTTTCAACAGTCAACCCTAGCATTTCAAAAACGCTATGGTTGAATTTCACTTTAATGACTTTTGTTACATACTAAAGAATCATCCTGCAACTGGTCCCACATCTATAAGCTTATAAGAAGTACATGAAACATTTAACATTTGTTTGTTTGTTAGGTGCCGAAAATGGCTGCCAAGCTAAGCCTACCTATTTTGTGTATTATCATTATTTATTTTGTAGAGCGCTAACAGATTATGTGCACTATAAAAATAGGCATGATTTGCAAGGTAATATTTATAGGGATCAAGTCAATAGACGAGCGAGGAAGAGAGGTAGATTTGGGTGTCATCAGCATACAAGTGATATTAAAACCTGTGGCACTTTATTGAGGAACCTTATGAGGACGTATAGATTGAGAAAAGGACCAAGGATAGAGACTTGGGGTACGTCAACAGTGTCAAAGGCTGCAGACAGATCAAGGAGGATTAGCAGAGAGAAGTGTCTGGCAAAATCTTGAGCCGAGAGAGATATTGTTTTAGGAGGTGGGGGTGGGCGGACAAGAGTATTAAAAGTGGAGAACAGATGTTTTGGGTTTGAAGAAAGTAATGTTGCTTATAAAAGATTAAAGGGCAGAATAGTAGGAGAAATTGTCTCCAGTGTCGCTCAGCAGTACGGGAACATCTGTGTAGGAAGCATATCAGAGGAGTATGCCAGGGCTGAGGATGAGTGCGTAACTTCTGAGTTATGGTAGGAGGGGCCAAATTGTCAAGGGCCGATGTAAGGGTGGAATTGTAGTGGCAGATTGGTCAGGGCAGGAAAAGGAGGAGATGGAAGAGAGCTGAGGTTTAAGAGAGAGTGAGAGCTGATCTAGTGACAATGCTTCTCTGGAGTTTGGTGTGAGGGGGAAGAAGGAGGGAGTGATGTAAGGGAGTGATGTTGCAAGTGAGAGGATTGTCAGAAAGAGGGAATTTGTGACGTTTGAGAGAGTGCATCAGTAGCTGGGAGTTAAGTATGTTAAGCTTCTCCAATCAGGATCAACTCTTTTCCTACTCACACACGCTGATTTGTGCATGTGCAATTTGAAATAGCCAACTGAAAAATATTAAACGTGCACTGCTAAACTGTCATACAAGAAAACAGCTAACGGGACAAGAAGAAAGACGTGGGTGGAGCTTGGCGGCCATTTTTGGCTTTTAACCAATGATGATTATTTAAAAGTCTCATGCACTTCTTACAAGTTTATAGATGTGGAACCCGTTGCAAAATGCTTGTCTGGTAGGTAGCAATAAGTAATAAAGAATACGTATTGTGTCTAGATTGTGCCTTTAAGAAGCAGCTGTCTAAGACGGTGGCTTCCTATGATCAGAGGTAAGCAGAGTTAAATCATCCCGGACTGATTATTCTGGGCAACCAAAAACCTCTCTCTTTAGCAATTGGTTGTGAGACAACATAGAGGCGGGGCTAAACAAGCAAATTCTTGCGAAATAATTGCAGGCAGCATATGCGGTTTTCTAATTCCCCAAATGAAGAGAGACTGAGACCTTTATCAGCCCACTCAACCGTTAAATACAGTAGAATTGCATAAAAAAAACAATGAATAATAAAAAGACAATTCAATAGCACTGTCTGAATTTCAAATGACAATTTAGGTACTTCTGTTTTCCCTGCCCCTTGTATCATGTGACAGCCATCAGCCAATCACAAACACATATGTCCACAATGTGAGCTCTTGCACATGCTCAGTAGCAGCTGGTGCCTCAGAAAGTGTGCATACAAAAAGAATGTGCAGATATTGATAATAGAGCTAAATTGGAAAGTTGGTTTAAAAATTGCATGGTCCACCTGAATGATGAATGTTTCATTTAAAATTAAAAGGAGCTTTTTCAAACCGTAAAAAAAAAATATTTCTATCTGTATTCATAGCAGTCTGTTGTGCATTATAAAAATTGGTTTACATAAAACTTTAAAAAGGGACAATACACACAACCATGTACATAAAAAAAGCACTATTTAAAGGGACACCGTAGTGAAACATTTCCATGTTCTTAATTCGTTAGACTTACGTAGTGCGATACAAAGTCCATTTAAACATGAAAAAAAATAAGAAAGATTTGTAAAATGATTTTGAAACTGTAAATAAATGTTTGTGCACAGCTCGTCCCTAGGGACACAACGCTCAATAGCTAATAGGAACTACAGATCTACTGGTTGAAAGTGACAGACCTCCAGCAGCAATGTCATAACTTGCAATACGTATAGCGCTCCTGCATCACAATTATGTGCTGTTGTGCCATCAATAGTTAAACAAACCGTCCAAAATAACTTTTACACAAACATGTTACACTATATTTTCCTTTCAAACACAATCAAAGAGAGGGGGGGGGGGACAAAAACTTACTTCGTGTGAAAAAATGTTGAATTCTCTCTTCTTTTTGAGAATACAATTGGCAATGTTTTCAGGTCAATACCAAACTTTTTGGCTCTGTTTTTTAAAGAATTTATCTAAAAATGATAATGAAAACAAGTCAAATTAAGAACATACGCAAATATTTATACTTACGAAAAAAGACGATACACAAACTTTTTTTTAGCATTGTTTTGGTCACAATTTAAAAAAAATAACAAAACTGTACTGGAAATGTTAAATTTTTGGATTTTTATTTATTTTTAAGATTCACAGAAACTTATAAGCAGCGAACATTTTATTGCCAATACTGTGAGGATACAGACATTACATGAACCACTGTACATTTATAGCTCCTAAATGCATGTGCATGAATAATGAACCCGCAAATGAACAGCTTGTGCACACAGTAAAGAGGTTGTGGTCAGATGGAGGAAAAAAGGGTTAAATATTTTTAATGGAAGTCTATTTACTTTGTTATTTCTTGGTGGTGTTTTGATATGTGAATCAAAAGAAATAATATTCATCTTTAAAAGGCATTAGCCTCTCTTTAAATTAAATACGAGTGAATAAAGCTTTATCCTCTTTTATATAACCTATCATAAACACTTAAAGGGATAGAATGTCAGAACTGAAATGTGTGTGGGAAGATTTAAAATGTGAAATAGAAGCATTTTTTGCACTGGGGGCTAGCTGAACATATTGGTAAGAGGTATATATGTGCAGTCACCAATCAGTACAACTCCCAGCTCCTGAGCTATGCTTTTTAAACAAACAATACCAAGAGAACAAAAGTGGTTTAAAATTGTATGCGCTATCTGAATAATGAGAGAAAATTGTGTTTGCCATTTCTTTAAGAATATATAAATATTATGCTGTCATGCAAAGATGCATTTTTAAGTTAATAGAATATACATTTCATATCTTACAGATGAATTTGTGGTCTTTATTTTACACAAACGATCTCTGCCGGCACAGCCTACGGATCTTCCAGCATCTTCCAAAAATCTGTAATCTGGTAGTTAAACAGAGAGCAGATAAATACATAGAGCAACAGACATTTTACAGCATATGTTTAACCCCCGGGGGGGTGCTTATGACGCTAGGCACGCCCTCCAGTCCACGATCCCATTCAGAAAGCGCCTTTGGCTTAAAGGGACAGTCTACAATAGAATTTTTATTGTTTAAAAAGATAGATAATCCCTTTATTACCCATTCCCCAGTTTTGCTGAACCAACACTGTTATATTAATACACTTTTTACCTCTGTGATTACCTTGTATCTAAGCCTCTGCAGACTGCCCCCTTATTTCAGTTCTCAGTGCAGACTCATAAATAACTCTACAGGAGTGAGCACAATGTAATCTATATGACACACATGAACTAGCGCTAACTGTAAAACTGCAAAAATGCACCTTCTGACTGTCCCCTGATCACATGACTTTTTATTTATTATCTATTGACTTGCATTTTGTACTATGTTGAGCTAAATCTTAAATAACTCCACGGGCGTGAGGACAATGTTATCTACATGGCACACATGAACTAGCAGTCCCCTATTGTAAAAAGCAAATACAAAAGCATGTGATAAGAGGCTGTCTTTAGTGGCTTAGAAACAGGCAGACATTTAGAGTTTTAAATGTTATAAATTATATTATTAAAACAATGTTAGTTGTGCAAAGCTGGGGAATGAGTAGTAAAGGTGTTGTCTATCTTTTTAAAAAATAACAATTTTTGGGTAGACTGTCCCTTTAAGTACAGCCAAAAAGGCTAGGACGTTCTATGCCGTCCTAAGGGCGTTAAAGTCCAGTGCGGTTAGGACGGCATAGAACTTCCGAAGGTCAGGAATGGGTTAAAGGTGCTTTCTATTCAGAACACACACAATATTACCTTAAAGGGACATAACAGTAGGAAAATGAATACTTTAATATGTTACAGCATGCTATGGAGGTCTAGGCCAGTAAGGTTGCTGAGATCAAGGTGTTTGAGCAACCCCCCCCCCCCCCTCCATCCAGCTCCTTTATCTGCCTGTCAAATCCCCTCAGCAAAGTCATCACACACTTTGGAGGTGACATCACTGACACTCACTACCCACTATTCCCACCACTGATCAAACCTGCAGTGCAGGGGAATGGCTGATCTGATTCTGTGAGAACAGGTTGTCATGCTGTCAAAAGCAGAAGTTTGCATGACGACTCCATTCTCTTCATGTGTATGAAAGCGGTTAAAAATGACATGCTTTATCTGAATCATGAATGATTTTACTGTCCATTTAACTAAGAAAATGAAGTTTTCCAATTCTAAACACTATGTGTACACTGCAGATGCCATAAGCCTAACCCTGCCACATATAACTGTCCCTAATTGCCTTAAAGAGGCAGTAAACAGAGATTTGTATATAAAATGTTTAGTTATCTGTAATTAAACAACTTTGCAATATATTTTCAATATTTATTTTGCTCCCTTTTCATGTAATCTGGCTCTGAAAATTAAGTACTTTCTAATTATTAGAACTTGGAATGTACACTGTCCCTTTAAGCACAGATAACATAAAACCAAATATACTAGCGCAAGGTGGAAGTGACAGAAGAATGAAATAGAAAAGGAAAAAACCTGCTATTAATACGTTTGATGAAAAAGATCAAAGTCCTAATTCACAGTATGATATATCCTACTGATTATAAATGTGATCCAATCTGTGCAAGTCTCAATTGGAGAAAGTCTTAAAAATGTCAATGAAGGACTTTTATTAGACAGTCACATACAAATGTAATAAGTTATTTGTTCGAAAGTATCCTCCTTACATGTGGTTAGTCCCCGAGACCCTTTGAAGCATGAATTCATTAGTTGGTTAGTATGTTGGAACCACGTTTGGAGATGCAGCTCTTTGTGCAATCGAAGCGTTTACTTTCTTCAATATGTCATCAATCTACAATAAAATAAAAACAAAGCGAATCCCTGAATCACTGTAAAAACATTTATTTTGATAAAAGCTAAACTTCCATATGCACTTACTTAAAAGTACAGGAAATGTATACTTATTACACACACTTAGGAGTCCTCTACGATAGTCCTTCTGGTGCCCTCAGAAGAAATCCCTCCAAAGAAGAGAAGTCCTTTATTAGGTGTGCACTCCCACAGGGGCTCGTATCTTCTGCACCTGGTGTGATCAGATGCAACCCTACGCATTTCATATACCATTAATTGGTCAAATCCCTGATAAGAAAGTCTGCCTGGGTTTGGATTAGGGTAGCATGTGATCTAAGGGCTAGCACTAAGCTCGAAACGTAGATTGTGTATTTGTTGGACACTGTATACGCTAATGGGATAAAGGTTCATTTAATTTTATCCGCTGGAGGTTTAAACAATTTTTGTTGCAGCAGGCTTGGTAAGCCTTCTCCGTGCTGGAAGTGTGATGCAGTTACCTACCTCTATTTGATAGCATCTGATCACACTAGGAGCAGAAGATACGAGTACCCGTAGGAGTGCACACCTAATTAAAGACATCTCTTCTTTGTAAGGATTTCTTCTAAAGGCACCAGGGGGACTACAGTAGTGGACACCTAAGTGTGTGCGATAAGTATACATTTCCTGTACTTTTAGGTAAGTGCATATGGAAGTATGGCTTTTATCAGAATAAATGTTTTTTATCGTGATTTGGGGATGCACTTTGTTTTTATGTTGCTACAGATAACAGAGGAAACTGCAAAATAATGCCATTTTGCTAACAAATTAACGGTGGCTAGCTGTGTCTACTAAAGTAAAAAGTACGGACCACCTACACCGGTTGTGGAAGTGAATGTCTATTGAAAAACAGCAGCAGCAGCAAAATGGTAATAATGCATTCAAAACATTTGCAAGCTCAGCTAGTATGTAAACATGCAGTGCTGCAGAAAAATCAAGTACATACAAGATGTTTACGGACAGTTCACTTACCACTTAGTAAATTCATTTCATCAAACTTGTGGATGGGAACAAACTCTGTCTTGTCTCGGACCCCATTACAGTTGATATCAGTTTTGTGCCTCTTCACACAAGATAAACTGTGGGCAGAAATAAAATTAGCATTTGATAACTAAGAGGATTACAAAATATTAGAATTGCATGATCCAAAAGTGCATAATAAAAAAACAATGCAATAGCACTTAGTCCGAATTTTAAATAAGCAATAGATAATTTTCTAACAAAATTTCCTTTCATTTGCTGGCCCCTGTACCATGTGACAGCCATCAGCCAATCACAGCCAATGTACAATACGTATACACTGAATTTTTGCACATGCTCACTAGTAGCTGGTGCCTCGGGAAAAGTGCAAATAAAGACTGGGCACAATTTGAGAATGGAAGTACAGAAGAAAGTCTTAAAACTGTATGCTCTCTCTCAATCATTAAAGTTTGATTTCATCTCATAACTGGATATCGGGATTTGCTAAGTCCTGTGAAAAAGTTAAAACTTAACCTTACCTGCAGGAATATTTCATACATCGAGGACACCTGTACTTCGCTTCCTCGCTACCGCAGGTCTCACAGCTATATTATACAAAAATAGAAATTACTGAGATGCCAACAAAAGTAGTGCTCATTAAACACACACACGTCATTTTATACTGATGGTATAAATATTTTAAAAGGGACAGTCTTCTTAAAAATTGTTATAGTTTAAAAAGGTAGATAATCCCTTTATTACCCATTCCCTAGTTTTGCATAACCATAATATACTTTTTACCACTTTGATTACCTTCTATCTAAGCCTTTGCAGACTGCCCCCTTATTTCGGTTCTTTTGAGAGACTTGCATTTTAGCCAATCAGTCCTAACTCATAAACAACTCCACGGGAGTGAGCCCAAAGTTATGCATATGACACACCTGCCATATTATAGTTCACTCTTGGCGTTGCTCTTAAAACCAAAAGGTGTCTTATTAAGAAAATTAACAATGTAATAATGTTAAAGTGTAGCAATAATTTATGTAAAATAATTTTCTGAAACATTTTTATTCACATACATTTTAATTGTATATATAACACTTTAGACTGCTAGAACAACACTGAAAGTGGTTTTTTTTTTGCTACTTTCAAATTATGTTCACCACTCCAATATATTAATGGGTATATTTTATCTATAGGTTTAGCAGATTCTGTATTATTTTATGCAGATGACTCACTAGACCACTATTTTAATAAATATTAGAATAAAAGAACTACTAAATAAAGGGAGAATGCTATGACTACTGAAGCTGGAGAGAGTGAATTAACAGATTAGCAAATAATACTCAATGAATCTGGTGAGGATCAAGTCTATAACTGGGACAGAGAGCAATTATTTATTGTTTATTGGTGGTGCAACCCCGGCAGCCAAGAGATTAACCATTGCACTTTAAACTGACCTAAAAGACTACATGGACACATTAACCTGTTGGTGGAAGTAATAGTATGCTGAGGATATACCTTGCTTCCATGCCACTATCTGCAGCATATTTACACAATATTATGATCAGACACTGATACACACCACATATACCGTTACTATTCTCACCTTTGCAGGGAGATCTTTCTCTTCCGACAAAAGGGGACCTGATGATCCAAGCCCCCAGTACACCCCAGTAACAGCTCCATAGCTCACCCTGTACACAACACACGTGCGCTCCACTTCCTGCTTGTCACACACCCTCAGCAGGAAAGGGCGGAGCTGTAGCCGTGGCAACGAGTTACACGTACAAACTAATATGGAAGCTGACATCTTGTGGCTGGCGAAGACATTTTCTGGATGGCAAGTTGTTTTATTATCTACGTTATTGTTCTATGTGACAATTAATAATAGTTGCTATTTAACTATCAAGTATGTCAAGCAGATGTATCTATATACACGAAATATGTGCTCTATAACTTTCGCTCGCATCATTCCCTTTTTTCCAATTCTGTCTCATACAGTGGGTCAGGGTGTGAGAAGAACGATCACAGTTTTTTTTTGTTTTTTTTTTTTTTTGGGGGGGGGGGGGGGGAGTCCTTGAAATGCCTGTGGATAGCCTAATATCAGTACTGTTGTAACCTATTGCTCAATATTCTTGAGAATGAGACGTTCCAATAGCCTGAGTGATAATAAAATATATTTGTACAATTTGATTTTTCATTTCATAGTGTGATTGTATTGCTCTTTTGCTTGTGTTGTCTGCAGAACAATAAAGTCCGTCATACTCAGCTGTCTCATAATATAATTTGACAGCTTTGTTATATGTATTTATCAAAAGGAACATGTTAATGCCAGAGCTGTGTTAGTAATGCAATCTCTATAGATAGACATAAGGAACAATCCTATCTATCTGTCTGTCTATATCTATCTCTATCTGTCTGTCTCTATCTGTCTGACTATATCTATCTCTATCTGTCTGTCTTTATCTGTCTGTCTATATCTATCTCTATCTGTCTGTCTCTATCTGTCTGTCTATATCTATCTCTATCTGTCTGTCTCTATCTGTCTGTCTCTATCTATCTATCTATCTATCTATCTATCTATCTATCTATCTATCTATCTATCTATCTATCTATCTATCTATCTATTATACTTTCCAGTGTATTTCTGTTGTTAATTTTATCTCTCTCACTTTAAATACTTTATTGAAACTTAGCTCCTTTCCATTTTCCATGAGAGCATACTGAGGGAAGTTACATGTCTTTATGTTGCAGCTGTGTTTGTGTCAATCAACACTTTCTAAACAAGTTAAAGTCTTAATAATTGCCCACTTCAAGATGGTACAGCTCTCTCCAAAAACACACTTCAGTGGAGTCGAAATTGGACAAAGTCTAAAAGACAAAAGAGAGGCGCTTCCTTGTGTACATCGATAGGGATAACAAATCTCTCCCCAAAACGATATGCCCCCACAATCCAATGTACTCACAAAAGATGCAGCACCCAAATGTGCTGTTAGAGGCAGACGGAGGTCTTATAGCGCCCGCCCCAGCTCGCTAAACTCCCGCTAGCTAGAACGGTGATGCTTGTGCTCTGGAGAAGAGAGGGATGCATGCTGCTGCCTGTGTGTGATGCCTCAGATGTTTACTGCTGCTACCGGTCCCTGGATAAAGCCTGGTTGTTGAGATACGGGATTTGAATCGAGTCAAACAAATAAAAAGCGGAAGGAGTGCATACGACAGGAGCGCAGCTAAGGCTGGGGCTCCTATACCAGACTTGAAAGGGTTAGGTAGATATTAGGAAAGGGGGGGACTAGCTTAGGAGGTAGGAGTAGAAGGGGGAGGGAGGAATAGGAAACAAAGGTAGGGTCAGGAAAAAAGGATGCAGCACTTAGGATCAGGTATTATAAGGCAGAGCAACAGGAAGTGAAGCACACTAAAAAAATTTCTTGTTTCTCGCCCTCCCACCCTGCATTAGGATCGGTAAAGACAGAACGAATCACAATCGGAGAGGTCACACAAAGAAAGAAGAGAGCAAGCAAACACGTATATGGGCAGGATGCTGACAAATTGGTTGGATCTTCATAAGACCGCCTGTGTTTCCCTTAAAGAGAAGAATTGGCTGCAGTCGGAGGTTAAGCAGGTGACGCAAATCTGTCTAAGCTAACCAAAGGCATTTAAAATACGGCAGCTATAGCAGCGGAAAGATATTAAAAAGTTGATGTTTCGGAGAGCGGAGAAAATGGGCCTGGCACGTGGGCGGGGCATTGAGGACGCGGGAGGATCCCGCTGCATACTCGGCTTGGGGCCGTGATCTGGTGGTCTAGCTGCTGGGCGGATTGTGCAGCGGGTTCTCTTGCAATTCCTCAGGCCTCGCCACGGGGGTTTTGTGGTCCTCCCCCCCGGAAAACGTGGGCCCATGTTCAATTGAAATGCTTGAGCATTATGTTGATTTGTGGTGTTGAAATTGCTGGAATTGATTTATGGCTCTTTTATCTGATTTTGGCTACAATAGCAAAATCTAGACAAATAAAATGTGACCTTACCATTTTGTTATTGGCAAAATATTGGTGTTGTGTATTTATTTCAGGTATTGGGGGAGAGCGAGGGTTGGGATTGGGGTACCCGTATGGTACTGGTGTATGGGTCAGGGAAGGTAAAATGGACACTCTAAGCATTATTGGCTTTAATTCTACACAAGTGGATCCTGACCAGTCCGTTGTGGCTTGTGAAAAGCACTTGGAAGGAGCGCAAGCATCACAGTTCCAGCTAGCTGGAGTTTAGCGAGCTGGGGCGGGGCGCTATAAGACCTCAGTCTGCCTCTAACAGCACATTTGGGTGCTGCATTTTTTTGTGAGTACATTGGATTGTGGGGGGCATATTGTTTTGGGGGAGAGATTTGTTATCCCTATTGATGTACACAAGAAAGCGCCTCTCTTTTGTCTTTCAGACTTTGAACAAATTTTGTGACAATGTTATACATATAATGCTCGTTTTACTTACACGCTCCTGAGCCTACCTTAGTACGCTCTTATGAAAAGGCACAAAGTTTCAACAGAGATCAAAAAAGTTTAATTTTGACTTCTATGCCTCTTTAAACGGATATGAAACCCACATTTTTTATTTCATGATTCCAATTTACTTCTATCATTTAATTTACTTAATTATTTTGATATCCTTTGTTAAAGAAACAGCAATGCACATGGAAGAGCCAATCACACAATGTATCAATGTGCAGTCAACAATCAGCAGCTACTAAGCCTATTTAAATATGCTTTTCAACAAAGGATATCAAGATAATGAAGAAACGTACGCCTAGATTACGAGTCTAGCGTTAGCCTTAAAAAGCAGCGTTGAGAGGTCCCAACGCTGCTTTTTAACGCCTGCTGGTATTATGAGTCTGACAGGTACAGGTGTACCGCTCACTTTTCTTCCGCGACTCGAGCTTACCGCAAATCCCCTTACGTCAATTGCGTATCCTATCTTTTTAATGGGATTTGCCTAACGCCGGTATTACAAGTCTTGAAAGAAGTGAGCGGTAGACCCTCTCCTGTCAAGACTTCTACCGCATTTAAAAGTCAGTAGTTAAGAGTTTTATGGGCTAACGCCGGAACATAAAACTGTTAACTAAAGTGATAAAAAGCAGACTAACACCCATAAACTACCTATTAACCCCTAAACCGAGCCCCCCCCCCACATCGGAAACACTTTAATAAATATATTAACCCCTAATCTACCGATCGGACATCGCCGCCACTTTAATAAATATATTAACCCCTAAACCGACGCACTCCCGCCTCGCAAACACTAGTTAAATTTTATTAACCCCTAATCTGCCGTCCCTAACATCGCCGACACCTACTTACATTTATTAACCCCTAATCTGCCACCCCCAACGTCGCCGCTACTATATTAAAGGTATTAACCCCTAAACCTAAGTCTAAACCTAACCCTAACCCCCCCTAATTTAAATATAATTTAAAATAATCTAAATAAAATTACTACAATTAAATAAATTAATCCTATTTAAAACTAAATACTTAGCTATAAAATAAACCCTAAGATAGCTACAATACAACTAATAGTTACATTGTATCTAGCTTAGGGTTAATATTTATTTTACAGGCAACTTTCTATTTATTTTAACTAGGTGCAATAGTCATTAAATCGTTATTAACTATTTAATAACTTCCTAGTTAAAATAAAGACAAATATACCTGTAAAATAAATCCTAACCTAAGTTACAATTACACCTAACACTACACTATAATTAAACTAATTACCTAAACTACATACAATTAATTACAATTAAATTAAATAAACTAAATTACGGGGAAAAAAAACTAAATTATAGAAAAAAATTTTTACAAGAATTTTAAACTAATTACACCTACTCTAATCCCCCCAATAAAATAAAAAAGCCCCCAAAATAATAAAATTCCCTACCCTACACTAAATTACAAATAGCCCTTAAAAGGGCCTTTTGCGGGGCATTGCCCCAAAATAATCAGCTCTTTCACCTGTAAAAAAAAATACAATACCCCCCCCCAACATTAAAACCCACCACCCACACACCCAACCCTACTCTAAAACCCACCCAATCCCCCCTTATAAAAACCTAACACTACCCCCCTGAAGATCTCCTTACCTTGAGCCATCTTCACCCAGCTGGGCACAAGTGGTCCTCCAGATGGGCAGAAGTCTTCATCCAATCCGGGCAGAAGAGGACCTCCAGAGTTTATAATAGAAATTATGGATGCACTCTGTGTGTGTATGTTTGCATATGTGTGACCCCTTTAGTTCCTAAACAGATGATTTATGGTGAATTTTTAAAGAAATTTAATTAAATGTCTGACCATTTAAATGCTTCTAGTTCTGGAGTACAATAATTACCATAGCTTTTGAGGAACAACTGACAACCACTACAAAAGAAGATATTTCATGTGGATAGGCTCAGTACCTTTTTAGATACACTATATGGCTAAAAGTATGTCGACAAGTGACTATCACAACTATATGAGCTTGTTGGACCTCCCATTTCAAAACCATACACATTTTTATGGATTTGGCGTACCTTTGCAGCTAGAGTTTGTCTATGGGAATTTGTGCCCATTCAGCCAAAAAAGCATTTGTGAGGTCAGGCACTGATGTTGTATGAGAAGGTTTGGGTCTTAATTGTTGTTCCAATTCATTCCAAAGGCTTCTAATAGTTCCTCCAAACCACACTTGTCAAACTATATCCTCATGGATATAAAACAGGGGCACAATCATACTAGAACAGGACGGGGCCTTCCCAAAACTTGCTAGAAAGTGTGAAGCACCCAGTTATCTAAAATATCTTTGTGTCCTGTAGTATTAAGATGACCCTTCACCAGGGCCAGACTGGCCTACCGTAACACCGGAAGATTTCCTGATGGTCCGTCGCAGGGCCGCATCAGCTAGAGACTACTGCAAGCAAAGGGAGGCCGCTTCTCTGGATCTAACCTAGGTCGAACTCTGAAAAGCAAATCCAGATCTCTGTGTGTTACACTTTCACACTGATATATCTGTCACAGAACCAAACAATAGACGCTGCCTGCAGCCATATTCGGCATTTATTTAGCAAATGAAGGGCGAATCCTGAAATTGTGCCCATGCCTACTTCATACTTTTGCCATATAGTATATTATAAATGGAAAGGGCACACTTGTAAATCATGTTAGTCTATAGGGGATGATTAGTGAGGACTCAGTTGTGATACATTTTGCCTGGAGATACATTTAAATGGCCATGATACCCAAATATTGAAACACTTGAAAGTGATGCATTATAGTTGTAAAAAGCTGACTAGAAAATATCACCTGAACATCTCTATGTAAAAAAGAAAGATATTTGACCTCAAAATATCCTAAGAATTCAAACCCCATTGCAAAGGACTTGAAGCAGCAAATCGTTATGTCTGTCCCTGACTGCCAAGGGAGTAAGCCTTGTGCACAATCATGTAATTTCCCTATTCAGTTTAAGGAAGTTTACTATTAAATCTCATGACAGTTAAGTCAAATCTCATGAGATCACAGTAAAAGAGTTCATGACCTCAGCACTGTTGATGCTGATTGGCTGCTGTTCATTTCTTCATTTTTTACATAGAGATGCTCAGGTGATATTTTCCTGTCAGCTTTTTACAGTTATATTGCATCAGTTTCAAGTGATTTAGCAAATGAGTATTATGTCCCTTTAAGTGCCAAAACAATAGCCTTTTTTTGTATAGAAAAAAAGAAAGTTAATCCCTGTAATAACCTTAAAATTCATGGCAAGAAAACCTAAAAGGACAGGAAAATTGTTATTGTTTAAAAGACAGATAATCCCTTTATTACCCATTCCCCAGTTCTGCATAACCAATACAGTTATAATAATATACATTTTACCTCTGTGATTACCTTGTATCTAAGCCTCTGCAGACTGCCCCCTTATTTCAGTTCTCAGTGCTGACTCATAAATAACTCTACAGGAGTGAGCACAATGTAATCTATATGACACACATGAACTAGCGCTAACTGTAAAAATGCACTGAAATAAGAGGCCGACTTTAATGGCTTATACATCAGAATATCAAGAGAACAAAACAAATGTGATGATAAAAGTAGATTGAAAAGATGTTTAAAATTACATGTCCTATCTGAATCATGAAAGTTAAATTTTGACTTGATTTTAATTAATTCCAGAGTTTAGTTACAATCGGTCAAAATCTTGAGCTTAATTTTTGCTTCTTTTAAATTAAAAATTAAACTCTGCTCTCACAGTCTCTTGTTTACATAATTAGCTGCTTAAAGGGACATAAAACAAGTTGGGATAGAGAGAAAATATAATAATACTAGTCCTAAAGACCGTGTACATGGGCCATTTTTTGCAGTACAGCGGTCCCACCCCTTGCTCTCTCTCTCTCTGTCCCTCTCTTTTGTGCTCTCTCTCCTCTCTCTTTTGTACTCTTTCTCTCTCCCCCTCTCTTTTGTGCTCTCTCTTCCACCTCTCTTTTGTGCTCTCTCTTCCACCTCTCTTTTGTGCTCTCTCTCCCCTCTCTTTTGTGCTCTTTCTCTCTCCCCCTCTCTTTTGTGCTCTCTCCCCCCTTCTCTTTTGTGCTTTCTCTCTCTCCCTCTCTTTTGTGCTCTTTCTTCCACCTCTCTTTTGTGCTATCTCTCCCCCCTCTCTTTTGTGTTCTCCCCCCTCACTTTTGTGCTCTCTCTCCCCCTCTCTTTTGTGCTCTCTCTCCCCCCTCTCTTTTGTGCTTTCTCTCTCTCCCTCTCTTTTGTGCTCTCTCTTCCACCTCTCTTTTGTGCTCTCTCTCCCCCTCTCTTTTGTGCTCTCTCTCCCCCTCTCTTTTGTGATCTCTCTCCCCCTCTCTTTTGTGCTCTTTCTCCCCCCTCTCTTTTGTGCTCTTTCTGCCCCTCTCTTTTGTGCTCTCTCTCTGTCTCCCTCTTTTATGCTCTCTCTCTCTGCCCCCTCTCTTTTGTGCTCTGTCTCTCCCCCTCTCTCTTTTGTGCTCTCTCTCTCCTCTCTTTTGTGCTCTTTCTCTCTCCCCCTCTCTTTTGTGCTCTCTCTTCCCCCTCTCTTTTGTGCTCTCTCTCCCCCTCTCTTTTGTGCTCTCTCTCCCCCCTCTATTTTGTGCTCTCTCCCCCTCTCTTTTGTGCTATCTCTTCCCCCTCTCTTTTGTCTTCTCTCTTCCCCCTCTCTTTTGTGCTCTCTCTCCCCCCTCTCTTTTGTGCTCTTTCTCCCCACTCTTTTGTGCTCTTTCTCCCCCTCTCTTTTGTGCTCTTTCTCCCCCCTCTCTTTTGTGCTCTTTCTCCCCCCTCTCTTTTGTGCTCTCTCTCCCCCCTCTCTTTTGTGCTCTCTCTCCCCCTCTCTTTTGTGCTCTTTCTCCCCACTCTCTTTTGTGCTCTTTCCCCCCTCTCTTTTGTGCTCTTTCTCCCCCCTCTCTTTTGTGCTCTCTCTCTCTCTCTCTGTCCCCCTCTCTTTTATGCTCTCACTCTCTCTGACCCCCTCTCTTTTATGCTCTCTCTGTCCCCCTCTCTTTTGTGCTCTTTCTCCCCCCTCTCTTTTGTGCTCTCTCTCCCCCCTCTCTTTTGTGCTCTCTCTCCCCCTTCTCTTTTGTGCTCTCTCTCCCCCCTCTCTTTTGTGCTCTCTCTCCCCCTCTCTTTTGTGCTCTTTCTCCCCCCTCTCTTTTGTGCTCTTTCTCTCCCCTCTCTTTTGTGCTCTTTCTGCCCCTCTCTTTTGTGCTCTCTCTGTCCCCCTCTCTTTTGTGCTCTCTCTCTCCCCTCTCTTGTGCTCTTTCTCCCCCCTCTCTTTTGTGCTCTCTCTCCCCCCTCTCTTTTGTGATCTTTCTCGCCCCTATCTTTTGTGCTCTTCCCCCTCTCTTTTGTGCTCTTTCTCCCCCCTCTCTTTTGTGCTCTTTCTGTCCCTCTCTTTTGTGCTCTCTCTCTGTCCCCCTCTTTTTTATTCTCTCTCTCTGTGTCCCTCTCTTTTGTGCTCTCTCTCTATCTCCACTCTTTTGGGCTCTTTCTCTCTCCCCCCTCTCTTTTGTGCTCTCTTCCCCCCCTCTTTTGTGCTCTCTCTCCCCCATCTCTTTTGTGCTCTCTCTCCCCCTCTCTTTTGTGCTCTCTCTCCCCCCTCTCTTTTGTGCTCTTTCTCCCCTCTCTTTTGTACTCTCTCTCCCCCCTCTCTTTTGTGCTCTCTCTTCCCCCCTCTCTTTTGTACTCTCTCTCCCCCTCTCTTTTGTACTCTCTCTCCCCATCTCTTTTGTGCTCTTTCTCCCCCTCTCTTTTGTGCTCTCTCTCCTCCCCTCTATTTTGTGCTCTCTCTCCTCCCCTCTCTTTTGTGCTCTTTCTGCCCCTCTCTTTTGTTCTCTGTCTCCCCCTCTCTTTTGTGCTCTCTCTCCTCCCCTCTCTTTTGTTCTCTTTCTGCCCCCTCTCTTTTGTGCTCTTTCTGTCCCCTCTTTTGCTCTGGTTCCCCACTCTTTTGCACACAATCTCTACAGACCACGCTCTGCCCGGTCACGTCCCAACCATGCCTGCACCACGCCTGCAACACCCGGACCCGTCTACTCTGCCCGGCCCCGTCTACTCCCTCCGGACAGCAGATCAGGACAGTTAGTTTGTGTAAGGCCAGGTGTGTTTGTCCTTGCGCTGTCTCTACTGCGCATGACAGCTTCAAACAAACACACTTGGCCTTTTAGATTATAGGATGTACTTTAATTACTTTACCTGCAAATGTATACTGCAGTGCCTCGCCATTAACCATTTCTTTTTTGTTTCTGAATAATAAAGCTCTAACTTCCCCCACACATTTCCTTCTATGGCTGTATCTATATCTATTGTTGTTTTGGTAGAATGCAAAAATGCATAGGGATTATCTGCTGGAGCCTAGAAGCTGGGAACTCAGTTGAAATACAATGCCTGTGTCTAAACACTGATAAGAGGGTGAAGTTATCTGCTCAAGGCAGCTTAGCTATGTAATTCATTTTGCTTATTTTTGAAAATTATTTTAAAATACTTGTCAGCAATTTTTAAACATCTTTTTATGCAAACTATTTTTAATTAATTAGCCCTTTTAGGATATGCACAGATCTCAACCTGTTTTATGTCCCTTTAATAAGGGGCATCTGGATATATAAACAATTATACCTCTTAACAATTCCCAGAGGTTTTCCGGTACAGGAAGGCCAGGGGATATGTGGGGTGAGACCTGTTACAAACTGCTATTTGTAACTGGCCCTTTAAATGCAAAATTGCCCTGCTTCCCTGGATTGTGTAGAAGCCTATTTGCCAGCCTCCTTCCTCATGACTATGGCCCCTGGAAGATTGTGCCCCTGAAAATGTATTAACTTTTATTGGGTGTGTATGGCCCTTTAAGAACCGTCTAGGGACATATTGTGACTTTGGTGAACAATGCCCCTTTAAGACTATGCCCCCAGACCTGTAAAATAACTTGTCCCTGGCTTTCTCCCACTTGGTTCAGTAAATAGGGCTTACTGAACCAAGTACCACACAGGCAGAGTGTTCCACAGAAAGGGAGCACTGTTACAAAAGCATTAGTTTTCATTGTGTGCCATTAAGTGCTATGTGACAGACCCTTCGGTCAGAACTAAAGAGTTAACTTTGTTCAGCTTCAAGAAGCTAGTTTCTAAATACAAGTTTGCTGGCATCAGCTCTAATTAAGTTTAGTGATAAACATTCCCATTGTCTAATCACCTCCAGAGTCAGACGGCTGTTGATAAGATGGACTGCATTGTTTTCTTGTGTGTAACTTGTTATCTGCTGAAGTAATGTAATTCTACTATGGCCTGTCAAAGGGCGTTGTCTCTCTATCTAAATGTATCAAATGTGTGATTGGGGATTTTATGCCTCCCCCTGAGAGTGTCCTTTTTTTGCATGTAACCTTAATAAAAAGCAGGCTGTGTGTTCCAGCACATCAGACCTTTTCTGACCCTCTAACTTGCAGCCTTGACTCATGTTTGTAGGGGACAGCTATAATCACTACAGGGATTGCTATGCTCTTCATACTCCCTTAGCTACTGAGCTCTTGTAAGAGCTCTTGTTCCTGATCCTGCTTCACGCTACAGAAGGAAGAGGTTCACCTACTGGAGCCTGGTCGTAGGTCCAGGGCGCAGAGCAGACGGCGAGATACCAGCCCAGCAGCGGTGGTTCGTAGAGTCTGCATTACTTATGGTGGCTACGCAGTAGTCTATGGTGTCTACGGTGCTGATGATCCTTTGGTGAGCGCTAGGAGCATCCTTTTCTACGGTCCAACTTCCAGCCAGCCTGGAGGCAACCGTAACATTTGGCGGCAGCGGTGGGATGGCGTCCTATCGCAAGGAGCAGCACCCCAACAGCACTGGTATCGTAGGAGAGTTATTGAGGGCAATGCTAGCCACTGTGCAGCGTCCCTACCTACAGCAGCATGGAGCTGACAAGACACTGGTCAGAACCCTGTGAAGAGCACCTCAACCGGATCCGTCGCTATGAGGGCGCTGATTTCGTTCCAGAGGTAAAGAGGCGGCTAGTCCGATATGGTCCAGACCCTGCGCAGGAGGTAGTCAGTCGAATCATCCGGGAATTGGATACTGAGAACGAAGCGGCACGAGCCTTTGAGCGCCAACTGTGGAGTTTGAGGGTATGGACACCTGGTCTCCAGTGAGAAAGTGAGTTACAGGGAGAGGAGAGCAGCGACCTCCCTCCCCAGCGGCAGTATACCGTGCAGAGGGAAGAGACAACCGGTCTCCTTCCCCAACCCCAACCAGAGATACCAGAGGCAGCAGGCCTCATAGACTGGTCCTGGGAGGACCCCCAGCAGGCAGGTGGAGATGGGACCGCAGTCTCTCTACCGACCCTACAGGGATGCTGGGCAGGCGGCCCAGATCCCCAGCGACAGACCCAGCTACAGGGAGGGGAGAGCATCGACCTCCCTCCCCAGCCGGAGTGTGCCTTCCTGGGAGAGGAGACAACCGGTCTCTCTCCCCAGCCGCAGCATGTTCCACAGGGAGCGGAGAGCATCGACCTCCCTTCCCAACGGCCGCCGGAGTATCAGGAGGAGGAGGTAAGCCAATCTCCCCCTCCCCAGCTAACTCCTAACTTGGGCCCAGGGTTAACAGTGGAGATGTTAACCCCCACTGACCCCCACGTTCCCTTTGCCACCGGGCAGGACTATGCCCCAATTCCCCCAGCACAAGAGCTGGCACCAGGACAGAGTGCTGCTGGCCTCTGCCCTACAGACCCCCTTGTTACAGGACTGGCCTGCAAACCCCTCACCCCAGCAGAAGCGCTGGCACCAGGGCAGAGTGCCGCTGGCCTCTGCCCCCCCAAGTACCACCAGCTATTTGCCCAGCTGCGCCAGGAAGGCCGAGGATGCTACACTTTCATCCTACAACCTGGAACCTACAGGCCAGTACTACTTATTGTGGGGAGGGCTACTTTGCTGCTAATGTTTATTTTTGGGTGGGTTGCGAGACTAACTTAGGCACTGACCGACAGAAGGTCAGGTGCCTGGTTAGTCTCCCTCCAAAAGGGGAGATATATTACAAACTGCTATTTGTAACTGGCCCTTTAAATGGAAAATTGCCCTGCTTCCCTGGATTGTGTAGAAGCCTATTTGCCAGCCTCCTTCCTCATGACTATGGCCCCTGGAAGATTGTGCCCCTGAAAATGTATTAACTTTTATTGGGTGTGTATGGCCCTTTAAGAACCGTCTGGGGACATATTGTGACTTTGGTGAACAATGCCCCTTTAAGACTATGCCCCCAGACCTGTAAAATAACTTGTCCCTGGCTTTCTCCCACTTGGTTCAGTAAATAGGGCTTACTGAACCAAGTACCACACAGGCAGAGTGTTCCACAGAAAGGGAGCACTGTTACAAAAGCATTAGTTTTCATTGTGTGCCATTAAGTGCTATGTGACAGACCCTTCGGTCAGAACTAAAGAGTTAACTTTGTTCAGCTTCAAGAAGCTAGTTTCTAAATACAAGTTTGCTTGCATCAGCTCTAATTAAGTTTAGTGATAAACATTCCCATTGTCTAATCACCTCCAGAGTCAGACGGCTGTTGATAAGATGGACTGCATTGTTTTCTTGTGTGTAACTTGTTATCTGCTGAAGTAATGTAATTCTACTATGGCCTGTCAAAGGGCGTTGTCTCTCTATCTAAATGTATCAAATGTGTGATTGGGGATTTTATGCCTCCCCCTGAGAGTGTCCTTTTTTTGCATGTAACCTCAATAAAAAGCAGGCTGTGTGTTCCAGCACATCAGACCTTTTCTGACCCTCTAACTTGCAGCCTTGACTCATGTTTGTAGGGGACAGCTATAATCACTACAGGGATTGCTATGCTCTTCATACTCCCTTAGCTACTGAGCTCTTGTAAGAGCTCTTGTTCCTGATCCTGCTTCACGCTACAGAAGGAAGAGGTTCACCTACTGGAGCCTGGTCGTAGGTCCAGGGCGCAGAGCAGACGGCGAGATACCAGCCCAGCAGCGGTGGTTCGTAGAGTCTGCATTACTTATGGTGGCTACGCAGTAGTCTATGGTGTCTACGGTGCTGATGATCCTTTGGTGAGCGCTAGGAGCATCCTTTTCTACGGTCCAACTTCCAGCCAACCTGGAGGCAACCTTAACAAGACCCACCTATGTTTTGTGGACGAGTCCATGCAAAAGAGGGGCAGGGTTGCTTTTTTGTCATGGGCGGGGTCAGGGGAATCCTGTGGAGAGCGGGACAGTCCCGTGGCAGAGGTGCAAAGACAGGACAGCGGGGAAGACTTCCCAACACATGACAATTCCACAGAATCTTGCAAGATCTTTACAAGACAACCAGTCCTGATCTTTACGGACATTACTGATGTGTATATACATCAATATGGTGCTAAAGATATTTGTGTGTTACACGTTTATCATTTTACATTAACGGGATATTTAAAGGGACAGTAAACACTGTGTAATAGCAATGCATTTCTGTAGTGTTGCTATAGAGTAACATATCAGCCAAGTGTTAATACTTTAAAACACATAAACATCCTTTTTACTGCATTTATTTATCAATAGCCAAACTCCACTCACCATTTGCCTTATTTAGAAGAGCCAATCAGGGCTTTAGTCTGTAGACAACAAGGCTAACCTCAGTTATAATGTTATATAGAGTGCACTGTTTAGCGCTGCGGAATCTGTTGCCGCTCTACAAATACCTGATAATAATAACTGTTTAGCAGTTATCTCATAAAGCCAATTAGGGAAAGATATACAACAGAGTAAGCCTTGAGAAGTCAGCAGGATGGGAATTAGAAATTGCAGGGGGGGATAAATAATGCAAATATATTGCAAAGTTATTTAATTATTCATAGCTAAACTTTATATATACAAATTTCAAGGTGTTTACTGTCCCTTTAACTTCATTTGGTTATGCACGGTAAACATCATTAGAATGTGCTCCCATTCTGTATTTTGACTGCTTTTTCAGTAATGTAACTATGAAAGTTTTGAATCCTACAGGATTCTGACCCTTGGCTATTAACATTCTACACAGTGATTGCATGGAACTCATTTATGCCTGACGATAATTAGCCACAGCAGAGGAGATAAGATAAATATTATTAAATGTAATGTTCTTATATGGTGAATGATCCAAAAACTCGAATTTTGTGTCCTTCAGGCAATGATGGGAAGAACAATTTTTAATTTAAAGGGACTCTGAACCCCAAAAAATATATTCTGTGATTCAGATAGAGCATGTAATTTTAAGCAACTTTCTAATTTACTCCTATGATCAAATTTTATTCATTCTCTTGGTATCTTTATTTGAAAAGCAAGAATGTAAGGTTAGATGCCAGCCCATTTTTGGTGAACAACCTGGGTTGTTCTTGCTGATTGGTGGATAAATTCATCCACCAATAAACAAGTGCAGTCTAGAGTCCTGAATCAAAAATAGCTTAGATGCCTTCTTTTTCAAATAAAGATAGCAAGAGAACGAAGAAAAATTGATCTTAGGAGAAAATTAGAAAGTTGCTTAAAATTGCATGCTCTATCTGAATCACAAAAGAAAAAAAAAATGGGTTCAGTGTCCCTTTAACCAGTTCACTGACATTCTTGCCCAACTTAAAGGGACAGAAAGGTCAAAATTGGCATGAGTATGAAAGGCCATTTTTCAATTTCTTTCCCTTAAAGGGACACTGAACCCAAATTTTTTCTTTTGTAATTCAGAAAGAGCATGCAATTTTAAGCAACTTTCTAATTTACTCCTATTATCAATTTTTCTTCGTTCTCTTGCTATCATTATTTGAAAAAGAAGGCATCTAAGCTTTTTTTTGGTTTCAATACTCTGGACAGCACTTTTTTATTTCTTGGATGAATTTATCCACCAATCAGCAAGGACAACCCAGGTTGTTCACCAAAAATGGGCCGGCATCTAAACTTACATTCTTGCATTTCAAATAAAGATACCAAGAGAATGAAGAAAATTTGATAATAGGAGTATATTAGAAAGTTGCTTAAAATTTCATGCTCTATCTGAATCACGAAAGAAACATTTTGGGTGCAGTGACAAGGGCTATTTTTACATTTCTGCGTTGTTTGTGTTTAGCTGTAATTTTCCTCTTACTCATTTACTGTACCCACACATATTATATACCGTTTTTCTCGCCACTAAATGGACTTTCTAAAGATACCATTATTTTCATCATATCTTATAATTTACTATTAAAAATATTATAAAATATGAGGAAAAAATGGAAAAAAACACACTTTTTCTAACTTTGACCGCCAAAATCTGTTACACATCTACAACCACTAAATAACAACCATGCTAAATAGTTTCTAAATGTTGTCCTGAGTTTAGAAATACCCAATGTTTACATGTTCTTTGCTTTTTTTTCAAGTTATAGGGAAATAAATACAAGAAGCACTTTGCTATTTCAAAACCACTTTTTTTCAAAATGAGCGCTAGTTACATTGGAACCCTGATATCTGTCAGGAATACCTGAATATCCCTTGACATGTATATATTTTTTTTTAAAAGACATCCCAAAGTATTGATCTAGGCCCATTTTGCTATATTTCATGCCACCATTTCACCGCCAAATGCGATCAAATAAAAAAAAATGTTCACTTTTTCACAATTTTTTTCACAAACTTTAGGTTTCTCACAGAAATTATTTACAAACAACTTGTGCAATTATGGCATAAATGGTTGTAAATGCTTCTCTTGGATCCCCTTTGTTCAGAAATAGCAGACCTATATGGCTTTGGCGTTGCTTTTTGGTAATTAGAAGGCTGCTAAATGCCACTGCGCATCACACGTGTATTATGCCTAGCAGTGAAGGGGTTAATTAGGGAGGCTGTAGGGAGCGTCTAGGGTTAATTTTAGCTTTAGTGTAGGGTAGTAGACAACCCCAAGTATTGATCTAGGCCCATCTTGGTATATTTCATGCTACCATTTCACCGCTAAATGCAATCAAATAAAAAAAAAATTAAAATATTTCACAATTTTAGGTTTCTCACTGAAATTATTAACAAACAACTTTTGCAAGTATGGCATAAATGATTGTAAATGCTTCTCTGGGATCCCCTTTGTTTAGAAATAGCAGACATATATGGCTTTGGCGTTGCTTTTTGGTAATTATAAGGCCGCTAAATGCCGCTGCGCACCACACATGTATTATGCCCAGCAGTGCAGGGGTTAATTAGGTAGCTTGTAAGGTTAATTTTAGCTTTAGCATAGAGATCAGCCTCCCACCTGACACATCACACCCCAGGATCCCTCCCAAACAGCTCTCTTCCCTCCCCCATCCCATAATTGTCCCCGCCATCTTAAGTACTGGCAGAAAGTCTGCCAGTACTAAAATAAAAGGTATATTTAAAAAAAAAAAATGTATAGCATATTTACATATGCTGCTGTGTAGGATCCCCCTTAGCCCCAAACCTCCCCGATCCCCCCTAAACAGCTCTCTAACCCTCCCCCTCTACCTTACTGGGAGCCATCTTGGGTACTGGCAGCTGTCTGCCAGTACCCAGTTTAGAAAAAAATGCCTTTTTGTTATATTTTTTTATTTTTTTTCTGTAGTGTAGCTTCCCCCCCATAGACAGACCACAACCCCCTCCCAGATCCCTTACAATTAACATTGTCTGCTGTCCCCCCCCCCTGTCTCCCACTTATCAACTTTTTTCTGTAGTATAGCGGTTCCCACCCGCTCCCTCCCCGTGCACACGCCCGCCCGCCGCTCCCCGTGCACACGCACGCCCATGCGCGTTCCCGACAACCCCGCCCACGATCCCACCCCCTCTCTCTTCAATCTTCCATCGATGGCCGCCCACCCGCCTGCCACGTCGGCTCCCACCCACCAACGATTGCGGCCATCGATGCCATTGCAGAGAGGGCCACAGAGTGGCTCTCTCTGCATCGGATGGGGGAAAATTTTTATTGCAGGATGCCTCGATATCGAGGCATCACTACAATAACTGTAAAGTGGCTGGAAGCAATCAGGATCACTTCCAGCCGCTTTAATCCCCAAAGTCGTACAGGGTACGTCGCTGGTCTTTAAAGACCAGGTTGTGTGAGACGTACCCTGTACGACTCGTGTCGTTAAGGGGTTAAGAGAATTCTGTAGCCCAGTTTACAAGTAAGGGGAATGTGTACACATTTTTAGGTTTTTATATAAAATGTTTATTTATGTGCAGTAAAACAACTTTGCAATATAACTTTGTTTTCTCACCTTGTTCTGAAATGTAAGGCCAAAAATTCAGTTTTCCAATTCTCAAGCCTAACCCTGTCACATAAATGTTCCTAACTGGCTTCAGCAGAGGTGATAAGACACTGTAAACAATTGAGATTTTGCTAACAAAATGACAGTGCCTCCTCCAATAAGGCAGGTGGTGGGGATTTTTGTCAACAATTGCAGCACACAAGGTGTAAATGCACTCAAAACATTTTCAAACTCTGCCAGTATGTTGGCTTACTGCAACACTGCAGAAACAAATAAATTGTACACTATAGACAATTTGCATTTCAATTATGGCTAAATTATATATTAAAGGGACAGTAAAGTCAAAATTAAACTTAAATAGATTGGATAGAGCTTTTAAATTTTAAACAACTTTCCAATTTACTTTTATGATCATTTGCTTCGTTCTCTTGATATTCTTTGTTAAAGAGTAATTCTAAGTGAATTCAGGAGCATGCACGTGTCTTAAGCCATATGGCAGCAATGTTTGCAACAATATCTATAGCTATGTTATGCATAGCTGCAAACACTGCTGCCATAGACTGCTAAACACAGATGTACACTCCTAACCTCCTATCAGCCTACCTAGGTTTAGTCTTGCAACAAAGGATACCAAAACATCAAAGCAAATATTATGGTAGAAGTAAATTGGAAAGTTATTTACAATTGCATGCTCTATCTGAATCATGAAATGTTGTCTTTACCGTCCCTTTCAGATGCCACAAATAGATTGTGTAGCCCATCTGTACACATCAAGCTAAGTTAAAGGGAGATTGAACTACTCTATAAATGTGTAATTACAGGGTAATGTGTTAGAGTAAGTTTCTCAGTTCCAGTCCTCAGGGCACACTAACAGGACAGATTATCAGAATAACCCTGGATGAGAGCCGGTTAATAACTGATGGTAAATTCATGGTGTTAGTTTTATATCATGTTAAGGCTGGTGTTTGTGAAATCACAGGCAGCATAGGGGCATACTAACAACAAAATGTTCATGTTTTTTAATTGCTTCCCAGCCTCCTCTTCATCATTTGCTTTTTTTTCTATTCTTTAACAATCATGTGGTGCAACCAATAAGAGGCGCCATACCCCCTATGTATTTCTACAGCGGAGTGCTCTCACGCTGCTGCTTGTTGGACGTATCCGTTATATCGTAAAGCTGAATCACTGTTTACTGCTCTCAGAAGCTTCCAGCCGGTAGCGGCACAAGAGCACGATGCTATTACATGTGGTGAAGGGGGTAACTGAAAACATCTAAGTTTATGATGTTTATGCTTTGTTTTGTAGTATGCCACTATGCTACCCGTGATTTAATACATGTCAGCTTTAGCAAGCTATAAAGCGAACACAATCACTTTCATTATTATCACTTTAAAGCAGGGATGGGGAACCTTGGCACTCCTAATGTTTCAGAACTACATTACCCATGATGCTTAGGCACTCTGAAGTCCAGTTGAGCATCATGGGAAATGTAGTTCTGAAACATCTGGAGGGCCAAGGTTCCCCATCCATGCTTTAAAGGGATATAAAGGACATGGTTGAATTGTGCCTGGGAGTATTGAAGCATTCTTACAATATACTTCCATTAGCAAAAATGCGTCTAGAAAAAGTTATAACTAGGCCTGTGCATTTTTCCGTATTTGGCATTCATTTTAGAAAAGAATGATGGCCACAGGCAGTGACAGCCAGCTTTTTTTCGGAACTGGATTTATTATTGTCAAGGTGCAACACACAAACATCTGGATTTGCACAGAAATATGTGTGTAGCACTTTGACACAAATAAATTTGGTGCAAAACAAATTCCACCAATCAGCAAGCACTACCCAGGTGCTGAAATAAAAATGGGCCGGCTGCTATGCTTACATTCCTGCTTTTTCAAATAAAGATAGCAAGAGAATGAAGAAACATTTATAATAGGAGTAAATAAGAAAGTTTCTTAAAATTGGATGCTCTGTCTGAATCATGAAAGAAAAAAATGGGTTTTGTGTCCCTTTAAAGAAATCTGTTTAGTAAATTATAATTAATTTACTGAGCAGAATCAGTGCTAAAGTACAGTAAGGGGTTGGTCAGACAGCAGGGCTTTCCCTTCTTTTATATTAACCATGTGTGGACAACAATACACCTTATTCATGTTCAGTATTACGCTTTATCCCTTTGTTCTAGGAGGCAGGTAAAATCGCAGAAAAGAGAAAGCGTACAAATATATTCATTTGACAAAATACAACTGTTCCTTGCTAAATTATTCTCAAATATGAAGATGCAGTTTAACGCGTTATGTACGTTTTAATTTCCTAAAATAATAAATTAGAATTACTGTAACTGTTTCTGAGTCATTATATTTAAGAAGTGGTTGCGTTGGAAAACCATTATGATCACTATACAAATATAATAAAACATAATTCAAATAAATAAAATAGACTGTAATATTATAACAATTTTATTATAGAAAATGTATTTTGTACGGATGGAGGAGACAATAACAATGGCCATTTTTTGTGTAAAATGTTAAAAAAAATATAGAATGGACTGAAGGGAAAAAAATCCAGGCAGAAGCAACTTTAAACCATTTTATATAATAAAAATTATAATTTTCTGCAAGACCATTTTTCATAAAACCTTTTTTATTTACGACCATTTTGTGTTAAATAATAATAAAAAACGTATTAATATTTCAGCCATGAATTTTCTAAACATTTGCAATGATTACAATTATTATAACTTAACATCAGCATTTATAAAATATCAGCTGTATTAAAATTTTATTAAATGTTACAAAATATATACATACTATAGCATCTTTGGATGCCATTGGATGTTTTTTTTTTAAAAATAAAATAAACTACATCCCAATTGAAAAAAACATGTTCTATAACAGTCTTTTACAATGGCTAAACATTTTTTTTTTGCCTATATGCACCATTTACACTGTGCTTTAAAATGTACCACTATCACAAAAATAAATCAAACATTTTACATTTGAACTCTCACATAAATAAATTTGAATTGTATTGAAATATGTGACCAAACAAATTAAAATAAGTACTTTTACAAAAAGAACATGATGTAGCCAGTACATACAGGTTGAAGGGCTAAAGAAAATGGATTAGCTCTATTTAAGCAACTAGCACCTTATAGTATTAAGAGCACCAGGCGTGATAATTAGCCACACATAAGAGGTAGGATACCATCTATTAAGAGGTATACGTCCACTCTGGACAAAAATACAACTTAATGTTTAATTATTTTGCTGTCTTAGGGGCACGAAACACCCACTGTAATTCCTTCTGCCAATGAAAGAGTAATGAAGAGGAAGACTTGCCGTTCAATATAATTCATTTTTAAACACACACTATTGCACTATTAGAAGCAATAACCAGTACTGCTGCATTGCAAGTTTTCAGCTTTCATCAAGGGGTCTTGTACAGTGCTTTTGGGTTGTTAAAGATCTCCAGAGGTCCAAGTGTTTTCTAGATTCAGTACAGTTCACTGGGACATTATTTATAAAAAAAAAAAACCCAGATGATTGTTAAAAATATTAAATACTCTATCAGTTTTGAAGTTTTTCTATTCATTTAATGCCAGTGGTCCCTCTGATGCAGAAGTCTCTCTCTCTCTCTTCCTGGGATATTTTTGAACGCCATCAATACTCTGCTTTACAAATAAAACAAAGCTGTAAATTTGCTGGCTTCCTCATTTCTTTATGGGGAAGGAGAAGTGTTCTCTGCAGCTTATTTTCAGTAATTTAAACCAACAAAAAAAATCTTGAAAGGTCAAAGGAAGCACACAGGTCCATTTTCTAAGTAATGTTGCTGTCCAGTTTTTAAATGAGAAAATTTGGGGATTTCAATCACTGGAAGTTGGTTTGTATCCTGAGTGTAAAATTTGAATTTTGTCTTGTGCCAGCTGCCATCTTGAATCTGAAAGAAACAAATATAAAATTATAATAATTGTAATAAAAGTTAAACCTGTGCACAATGAGAATAAGTTGTCATGCAGATCTCTACCTGTGAGCGCATGACAACCCTTTCTCATCATGCAGGGGGATCGCTGATACAATACTGTTGTCGGCAATCCCCCTCAATGCAGGCCATGATCTGTGGTGGTATAGTGGGCGACTCTCACATGGCTTCATTGGAGTGCTGGTGATGTCACCACAGAGTGGGTGGATCTAGAAGTGACAGGCAGTACATTTAGCTGGATGTGTGTGTGGCGGGGGAGGTTGTTCAAACCCCTCAATCTCAGCACCCTTACTAGCCACAGACCTCCAAGACCCTTCATTTGAAAGCACATTGCCTGCTCTTTCAAAAAAATTAAATCGTAAAACACAAAATATTGCTGGGGAATGGGACCTTACAGGGTCAATAAAACAATCTTAGACTAGTATACAAGAACCTCTTATAAATTTTTATTTTTTAATTTATATAGTCAGGTGATCCTAAAAGGAAACACAAAGTAGGCACCACATTGTGTGAGCTTTATTGTTCACATGAAGTGGCATCTCCTTTGTGTTTCCTTTTAGGATCTACCCGCTTCTTCATCTGTCAACATTCTGATTAAGGAGAAGAGCAGCCTAATCAAAACTTTGTGGGCTACATGATTTGTTCTTGTTTTTTGGACTTGGTAGTTTGTACTGTATAAACTGGACTTTCAATAGCACCTCTTGATTGTTTCTTCTTAAGAAACTTTTAATTTTATCTTTGTTTTTTTTGTACTCAGGTGATCACCCTGCAAGAAATTTTTTTTGTTTTTTTCTCTTCTGCCGCAAAGGGTCTCTAATTTACTTTAACCATGTATTTATTCCATCTGGAGGTGCAGGGTTGCTAGTTTTAAAATTATATTCTCTAACAAATTTGACTATAATGGGCCTTTAAATGCTTAAGCAAAAGGCAACCGACTAACAGGTATATTTGGAACAGCACCCACCTTGCATTCATCCAGAAACACATTTCTTTCAAGTAATTTTTTTCCTTCAAATATGTGACCATTCCATCCTTTGAAGACAATGGGTGACTGGCCCTCTGTGCCAGGGTCCAATACTGGGGTGTTCAAACAATGGATAGTAATGGCGTGGACTGCCTCGGTGCTTAGCAAATGGAGAAAATTCATCTGAACTTTGCCTACGCCAAACTCCAGCTAGTTTAACAAAAAAACAAACAAAACAAAAAAAAACAGGTAATTTAATCAACTAAAATTGTGAATTACTGTAATATTATTCAGAGATACTTTTACTTTTGCTTCATGATAAATGAATGTTTACAGATTCTGAGGTGGTTGATACTTGTATCAGTGCAGACCTATTTTAGAATGTCAGGTTATTACAATAAAGTTTTAAAAGGGTTTATCCTTATGGATTATTTACAAAACTAGTATTTAGAAGGGATGGACAGATTTCAGAATTTTGCCATTTGAACGGTAGAACAAGTTTTCCCTTTAACCATTATTCTCCTACCAATTCTATAAATGGAATGTTACATATGAATATTGATCGCTGTAGACTTACACTAGAGTTGATAATAATAAACATTCCACTGTTAGTATTTGAATAATTAAATGTAACATTTGATAAATGGAAAATTAACATGTGTCTTATGAAAAAAGTAAAATGTTCATTGAGAGTGAAGTTTAATTTCTTTAGAGTAAACAAGGCCCTGTAAGATTAGAGATAACTGGAGCCTAGCCTGCAATAGTATGATGACTTTTAGAAAAGGAATTATATCGGCAAGAAAGATGCAGCTTGAAGTCAGTAGACATGGCAACATATGGTTGCAGGACATGGAACTTGAAAAATGTTTATTCAATGACAAGTAAAACAACATTTGTTTTAACTTCCTGTGTCTTTTTAAAACAGGTGATTCAAAATGCATGTGACCTTCTACTGGTGTTTATACTGTACCTTTGTCACCGTGATGGGTGATAAGCATGTCTGTCCTCCAGCGGTGAAATTACAGAATACCTCAATCGCATCTGAAGGGCATCCAAGGTTTGGATCAATCCAGTACTTCCCTAGGCAAATATAATTTATATATATATTTTATTGACAATGCAAAGGATATTAGAAACCTCTACACTGTTTATGTAATATATCTGCTGCAAAATGATGAGAAAGGCTAATAAATAATATACAGTACATCTTATATGATGAACTAAATAATCTAAAAGTTTTCTCACAAATAAAATAAGCTTGTAAGGAAAATACATAGTTTAAAAAGAAAATCCTATTTTGGTGAATCGATTTTGTTTGTAAATTGTAATTATAGAGTAACATATCCATGGAAAAGAATTACAGGTTGTTTTGAGACTTTGTCCACAAAATCATATTTTATTTTTAATAATGCCAATACTGCTGTAATATCTTAGTAGAACTATTTTATTTTTTATTTAAAAAAAAAAAAAAAAAGTAATGATTTTTTGGGGCTCATTCCATCAAATGCTTCAATCCAATTAAATTCCCATGGGAAGTTCCTCTTGCAACTTTTCTCATATTTATTTTTAACTTTAACCTTTTGCTAGTATGGTTTAAAGAAATCATATCATACAAACCATCAGCCATTTTGCGTTCACAGTTGAGCAGATCACGACAGATTCGGGCTGGATTATCGCGGGTTCCAGGTGGATTCTTAATACTTTGCATCAAATTAGTCAGGTAGTGTAAGGTTTTAAAAATCTCTGCACTGTAATCTAGTACTGTTACTTCTGTATTTTGATAGCTCTGCACATTATAGTTAGAAAATATGTTACATGGAATACCCAGTGCAGCCAGACATGCAAATAAGTATGTATTAAATCATACAGAGACAAACGTAATGAGGCAACGGAACATGCAGCCATGCATCAAAAAAAGGGTCAGCGATGGTATTTTATTAGTTCAGTTTATTGTTGTACAAAAGCACATTACAATGATAAATTCATGCACAGACGTGGTTATCATTTATAGATGCAAAAAAAAGAAAAGAAAAATAAACACAAAAAAAGAGAAAAAATAATAAAATTACTTTTTTTTGTTTTGTTTAATTTTTTACCATTTTTAAAATGTAAACAAAAAATTCTTGTAAAATACAGTTCGCAAAATATTTAAAGGGACATCTAAAAAAAAAAAAGCTAGTTGGCTCCAGTATGATAATATTATTAAATCTGCAATGTATATCATTATTAGAAATGTAACACTTATACATAGATATTAAGTTCCTGACTAGTGCGTCTTGCTCACCCTTATGACCATCTGTGAAATTCAAAAATGCCTGGGATATGCATAAAGCTATCCTAAGTAATAAGTAACATGTAATATGTATAGAATTGATGGGACATGCATAAGGCTATACTAAGTAATAAGTAACATGTAATATGTATAGACTTGATGGGACATGCATAAGGCTATACTAAGTAATAAGTAACATGTAATATGTATAGACTTGATGGTACATGCATAAGGCTATACTAAGTAATAAGTAACATGTAATATGTATAGAATTGATGGGACATGCATAAGGCTATCCTAAGTAATAAGCAACATGTAATATGTGTAGACTTGATGGGACATGCATAAGGCTATACTAAGTAATAAGTAACATGTAATATGTGTAGACTTGATGGGACATGCATAAGGCTATCCTAAGTAATAAGTAACATGTAATATGTGTAGGCTTGATGTGACATGCATAAGGCTATACTAAGTAATAAGTAACATGTAATATGTGTAGACTTGATGTGACATGCATAAGGCTATACTAAGTAATAAGTAACATGTAATATGTGTAGACTTGATGGGACATACATAAGACTATACTAAGTAATAAGTAACATGTAATATGTGTAGACTTGATGGGACATACATAAGACTATACTAAGTAATAAGTAACATGTAATATGTGTAGACTTGATGGGACATGCATAAGGCTATACTAAGTGATAAGCAACATGTAATATGTGTAGACTTGATGTGACATGCATAAGGCTATACTAAGTAATAAGTAACATGTAATATGGGTAGACTTGATGGGACATGCATAAGGCTATACTAAGTGATAAGCAACATGTAATATGGGTAGACTTGATGGGACATGCATAAGGCTATACTAAGTGATAAGCAACATGTAATATGTATAGACTTGATGGGACATGCATAAGGCTATACTAAGTAATAAGCAACATGTAATATGTATAGACTTTATGGGACATGCATAAGGCTATACTAAGTGATAAGCAACATGTAATATAAATAGACTTGATGGGACATGCATAAGGCTATACTAAGTGATAAGCAACATGTAATATGTATAGACTTGATGGGACATACATAAGGCTATACTAAGTAATAAGTAACATGTAATATGTGTAGGCTTAATGGGACATGCATAAGGCTATACTAAGTAATAAGTAACATGTAATATGTGTAGACTTGATGGGACATACATAAGGCTATACTAAGTAATAAGTAACATGTAATATGTGTAGACTTGATGGGACATGCATAAGGCTATACTAAGTAATAAGTAACATGTAATATGTGTAGACTTGATGGGACATGCATAAGGTTATACTAAGTGATAAGCAACATGTAATATGTATAGACTTGATGGGACATGCATAAGGCTATACTAAGTAATAAGTAACATGTAATATGTGTAGACTTGATGGGACATGCATAAGGCTATACTAAGTAATAAGTAACATGTAATATGTGTAGACTTGATGGGACATGCATAAGGCTATACGAAGTACTAAGTAACATGTAATATGGCTAGACTTGATGGGACATGCATAAGGCTATACTAATGAATAAGTAACATGAAATATGTGTAGACTTGATGGGACATGCATAAGGCTATCCTAAGTAATAAGTAACATGTAATATGGGTAGACTTGATGGGACATGCATAAGGCTATACTAAGTGATAAGCAACATGTAATATGGGTAGACTTGATGGGACATGCATAAGGCTATACTAAGTGATAAGCAACATGTAATATGTATAGACTTGATGGAACATGCATAAGGCTATACTAAGTAATAAGCAACATGTAATATGTATAGACTTTATGGGACATGCATAAGGCTATACTAAGTGATAAGCAACATGTAATATAAATAGACTTGATGGGACATGCATAAGGCTATAAAGTGATAAGCAACATGTAATATGTATAGACTTGATGGGACATACATAAGGCTATACTAAGTAATAAGTAACATGTAATATGTGTAGGCTTAATGGGACATGCATAAGGCTATACTAAGTAATAAGTAACATGTAATATGTGTAGACTTGATGGGACATACATAAGGCTATACTAAGTAATAAGTAACATGTAATATGTATAGACTTGATGGGACATGCATAAGGCTATACTAAGTGATAAGCAACATGTAATATGTATAGACTTGATGGGACATGCATAAGGCTATACTAAGTAATAAGTAACATGTAATATGTGTAGACTTGATGGGACATGCATAAGGCTATACTAAGTAATAAGTAACATGTAATATGTGTAGACTTGATGGGACATGCATAAGGCTATACGAAGTACTAAGTAACATGTAATATGGCTAGACTTGATGGGACATGCATAAGGCTATACTAAGTAAACAGTAACAGGTAATATGTGTAGACTTAATGGGACATGCATAAGGCTATCCTAAGTAATAAGTAACATGTAATATGTGTAGACTTGATGGGACATACATAAGGTTATACTAAGTAATAAGTAACATGTAATATGTGTAGACTTAATGGGACATGCATAAGGCTATCCTAAGTAATAAGTAACATGTAATATGTGTAGACTTGATGGGACATGCACAAGGCTATACTAAGTAATAAGTAACATGTAATATGTATAGACTTGATGGGACATGCATAAGGCTATACTAAGTAATAAGTAACATGTAATATATGTAGACTTGATGGGACATGCATAAGGCTATACTAAGTGATAAGCAACATGTAATATGTATAGACTTGATGGGACATGCATAAGGCTATACTAGTGATAAGCAACATGTAATATGTATAGACTTGATGGGACATGCATAAGGCTATACTAAGTAATAAGTAACATGTAATATGTGTAGGCTTAATGGGACATGCATAAGGCTATACTAAGTAATAAGTAACATGTAATATGTGTAGACTTGATGGGACATACATAAGGCTATACTAAGTAATAAGTAACATGTAATATGTGTAGACTTGATGGGACATGCATAAGGCTATACTAAGTAATAAGTAACATGTAATATGTGTAGACTTGATGGGACATGCATAAGGCTATACTAAGTAATAAGTAACATGTAATATGTGTAGACTTAATAGGACATGCATAAGGCTATACTAAGTGATAAGCAACATGTAATATGTATAGACTTGATGGGACATGCATAAGGCAATACTAAGTGATAAGCAACATGTAATATGTATAGACTTGATGGGACATGCATAAGGCTATACTAAGTAATAAGTAACATGTAATATGTGTAGGCTTAATGGGACATGCATAAGGCTATACTAAGTAATAAGTAACATGTAATATGTGTAGACTTGATGGGACATACATAAGGCTATACTAAGTAATAAGTAACATGTAATATGTGTAGACTTGATGGGACATACATAAGGCTATACTAAGTAATAAGTAACCTGTAATATGTGTAGACTTGATGAGACATGCATAAGGCTATACTAAGTAATAAGTAGCATGTAATATGTGTAGGCTTAATGTGACATGCATAAGGCTATACTAAGTAACAAGTAACATGTAATATGTGTAGACTTGATGAGACATGCATAAGGCTATACTAAGTAATAAGTAGCATGTAATATGTGTAGGCTTAATGGGACATGCATAAGGCTATACTAAGTAATAAGTAACATGTAATATGTGTAGACTTGATGGGACATGCATAAGGCTATACTAAGTAATAAGTAACATGTAATATGTGTAGACTTGATGGGACATACATAAGGCTATACTAAGTAATAAGTAACATGTACTATGTGTAGACTTGATGGGACATGCATAAGGCTATATGAAGTACTAAGTAACATGTAATATGGCTAGACTTGATGGGACATGCATAAGGCTATACTAATGAATAAGTAACATGAAATATGTGTAGACTTGATGGGACATGTATAAGGCTATCCTAAGTAATAAGCAACATGTAATATGTATAGACTTGATGGGACATGCATAAGGCTATCCTAAGTAATAAGCAACATGTAATATGTATAGACTTGATGGGACATACATAAAGCTATACTAAGTAATAAGTAACATGTAATATGTATAGACTTGATGGGACATGCATAAGGCTATACTAAGTAAACAGTAACAGGTAATATGTGTAGACTTAATGGGACATGCATAAGGCTATCCTAAGTAATAAGTAACATGTAATATGTGTAGACTTGATGGGACATGCATAAGGCTATACTAAGTAATAAGTAACATGTAATATGTGTAGACTTGATGGGACATGCATAAGGCTATCCTAAGTAACAAGTAACAGGTAATATGTGTAGACTTGATGGGACATGCATAAGGCTATACTAAGTAATAAGTAACATGTAATATGGGTGGACTTGATGGGACATGCATAAGGCTATCCTAAGTAATAAGTAACATGTAATATGTGTAGACTTGATGGGACATGCATAAGGCTATACTAAGTAATAAGTAACATGTAATATGGGTGGACTTGATGGGACATGCATAAGGCTATACTAAGTAATAAGTAACATGTAATATGTGTAGACTTGATGGGACATACATAAGGCTATACTAAGTAATATGTGTAGACTTGATGGGACATGCATAAGGCTATACTAAGTAATAAGTAACATGTAATATAGACTTGATGAGACATACATAAGGCTATACTAAGTAATAAGTAACATGTAATATGTGTAGACTTGATGGGACATGCATAAGGCTATACTAAGTAATAAGTAACATGTAATATGGGTGGACTTGATGGGACATGCATAAGGCTATACTAAGTAATAAGTAACATGTAATATGGGTAGACTTGATGGGACATGCATAAGGCTATACTAAGTTATAAGTAACATGTAATATGTGTAGACTTGATGGGGCATACATAAGGCTATACTAAGTAATAAGTAACATGTAATATGTGTAGACTTGATGGGACATGCATAAGGCTATAATAAGTAACATGTAATATGTGTAGACTTGATGGGACATGCATAAGGCTATACTAAGTAATAAGTAACATGTAATATGTGTAGACTTGATGGGACATGCATAAGGCTATCCTAAGTAATAAGTAACAGGTAATATGTGTAGACTTAATGGGACATGCATAAGGCTATCCTAAGAAATAAGTAACATGTAATATGGGTGGACTTGATGGGACATGCATAAGGCTATCCTAAGTAATAAGTAACATGTAATATGTGTAGACTTGATGGGACATGCATAAGGCTATACTAAGTAATAAGTAACATGTAATATGGGTGGACTTGATGGGACATGCATAAGGCTATACTAAGTAATAAGTAACATGTAATATGTGTAGACTTGATGGGACATACATAAGGCTATACTAAGTAATATGTGTAGACTTGATGGGACATGCATAAGGCTATACTAAGTAATATGTAACATGTAATATGTGTAGACTTGATGGGACATGCATAAGGCTATACTAAGTAATAAGTAACATGTAATATGGGTGGACTTGATGGGACATGCATAAGGCTATACTAAGTAATAAGTAATATGTAATATGTGTAGACTTGATGGGACATGCATAAGGCTATACTAAGTAATAAGTAACATGTAATATGGGTAGACTTGATGGGACATGCATAAGGCTATACTAAGTTATAAGTAACATGTAATATGTGTAGTCTTGATGGGGCATACATAAGGCTATACTAAGTAATAAGTAACATGTAATATGTGTAGACTTGATGGGACATGCATAAGGTTATACTAAGTAATAAGTAACATGTAATATGTGTAGACTTGATGGGACATGCATAAGGCTATACTAAGTAATAAGTAACATGTAATATGTGTAGACTTGATGGGACATACATAAGGCTATACTAAGTAATAAGTAACATGTAATATGTGTAGACTTGATGGGACATGCATAAGGCTATACTAAGTAATAAGTAACATGTAATATGTGTAGGCTTAATGGGACATGCATAAGGCTATACTAAGTAATACGTAACATGTAATATGTGTAGACTTGATGGGCCTTCTGGTTCTTATCTACCATCAAATTATATGTTATGTTTCTATGTTATGTTTTTATCAAAAAACGTTTAATGTCCAGGAGTGAGGAGAAAAATACAATGTGAGATTAAAATATCTGCATATAGTGCTAACATTTTAGCACTGTACATTTATAATGTAGAATTATTTAATAACCTTGTGAAATAGTATTTTTTTGTCTTTAGTTATAAATCCCTTTAATGGAAAATTCACCCAACTTGTAATTTATAAAACACATAATATCGTAAAGTAATATATATCCTCACATTTATGAGTTTCATAAGGATTATGTAGTTATTTTGGTCTGCGGCCAGCGTGTTAGCTCCATATATTCTCATATACTGTGTGCAGGGTAAACACATATCTTACTGAAGCTTCCAAGACAAATATCTATACTTTACCTCCATCTGCAGCGCAGAATGTGAATCAATCAAGGCTTGAATAGCAGCATTTATATCCAGTTGTCTCTGCAGAAGACAAAAACATGATATGCTGGGTGAATTACTAAAATACTTCTAATGAATGACCTTTATAAAGGTTTTGGATGCAATTAGGAAACAATATTTGGTGCTGCTTAAAATATTATTCTTAATGCTCTTTGAAGGAAAGTAAATACCTAGGGCTAGATTATAAGTGGAACGCAAACGTTTGCACGCAAGCGACTAGGGGTTTATTGCGGGGGTTTGCATTCGCTTACCACACATATTACAAGTTAAAAGTAAATGCAATTGATTGAGCGCAATCGCTATTTACACTAGAATGATTACCGCAGCTTCAGAGCTGTGGTTAACTATTTCACGAAACTAAAAAGTTGCACAAAACACATCAAAAATACATTACAAAGTATAGATACACTCATAATTAACACTTATACCTCACACACACTCTCATATAACACACACAGTCTCATATAACACTTATACCACACACACTTTCATATAACACACACAGTCTCATATAACACTTATACCACACACACTCTCATATAACACACACAGTCTCATATAACACTTATACCTCACACACACTCTCATATAACACACACAGTCTCATATAACACTTATACCATACACACTCTCATATAACACACACAGTCTCATATAACACTTATACCACACACACTTTCATATAACACACACAGTCTCATATAACACTTATACCACGAACACTCTCATATAACACACACAGTCTCATATAAAACTTATACCACACACACTCTCATATAACACACACAGTCTCATATAATACTTATACCTCACACACACTCTCATATAACACACACAGTCTCATATAACACTTATACCTCACACACACTCTCATATAACACACACAGTCTCATATAACACTTATACCACACACACTCTCATATAACACACACAGTCTCATATAACACTTATACCACACACACTCTCATATAACACACACTCTCATATAACACACACAGTCTCATATAACACTTATACCACACACACTCTCATATAACACACACAGTCTCATATAACACTTATACCACACACACTCTCATATAACACACACTCTCATATAACACACACAGTCTCATATAACACTTATACCACACACACTCTCATATAACACACACAGTCTCATATAACACTTATACCACACACACTCTCCTACATCACACACACAGTCTCATATAACACTTATACCTCACACACTCTCATATAACACACACAGTCTCATATAACACTTATACCTCACACACACTCTCATATAACACACACAGTCTCATATAACACTTATACCTCACACACACTCTCATATAACACACACAGTCTCATATAACACTTATACCTCACACACACAGTCTCATATAACACTTATACCTCACACACACTCTCATATAACACACACATCTCATATAACACTTATATCTCATATAACACTTATACCTCACACACACTCTCATATAACACTTATACCTAACACACTCTCATATAACACACAGTTTCATATAACACTTATACCTCACACACACTCTCATATAACACACACAGTCTCATATAACACTTATACCACACACACTCTCATATAACACACAGTCTCATATAACACGTATACCTCACACACACTCTCATATAACACACACAGTCTCATAACACTTATACCTCACACACACTCTCATATAACACACAGTCTCATATAACATGTATACCTCACACACACTCTCATATAACACACACAGTCTCATATAACACTTATACCTCACACACTCTCCTACATCACACACACAGTCTCATATAACACTTATACCTCACACACTCTCATATAACACACACAGTCTCATATAACACTTATACCTCACACACACTCTCATATAACACACACAGTCTCATATAACACTTATACCTCACACACACAGTCTCATATAACACTTATACCTCACACACTCTCATATAACACACACAGTCTCATATAACACTTATACCTCACACAGTCTCATATAACACACACAGTCTCATATAACACTTATACCTCACACACTCTCATATAACACACAGTCTCATATAACACTTATACCTCACACATTCTCATATAACACACACAGTCTCATATAACACTTATACCTCACACATTCTCATATAACACACACAGTCTCATATAACACTTATACCACACACACTCTCATATAACACACAGTCTCATATAACACTTACAGCTCACACACTCTCCTATATAACACACACGGTCTCATATAACACTTATACCTCACACACACTCTCATATAACACACAGTCTCATATAACACTTATACCTCACACACTCCCCTACATCACACACACAAGTCACAACCCAGTAAACATGATGTTGTTGCCCAGTATTGGGTCCTGATTCATGGGGTAGATTTAACAAGCAGCGGATGCTGCTTTCTACGCCTGAAGTTTCCGGCTCGCCGGAAATGAAAGTTAAGTAGCAGCGGTCGTAAGATCGTTGCTTCTTAACTTGTCCGCTACCTAAAAGTGGCGTGTGCAATCATCCCTATGCAATACGATTGACACCCCCTGCTAGCGGCCGATTGGCCGGGAATGTGCAGGAGGTGGCATTGCACAAGCATTTCACAAGATGATGTTGACATTTAGCAATGTCGGGCGCACATTATTCGCTACAGTGAATCATGTCCGCCTAACAATTGGTAAATCTACCCCACGGTTTGAAGAACTCTGCTCTAGTATGTTACCAGTATACAGATTTGATTACATTTATTCACATGTAAAGAATACTTATCAAAATATGGGTTGAAAGACATTAATCAAATCTGTGAAACTTACACTTGGACCTGGCAATCCTGGGGGACCCTACAAACATAAAGAAAGAAAAAACTATTGCAAATTTTATGACTAACTTTGTTTTTTAAATTAACAACAAAATAGTTTATTAAAAGCCTTAAACATCTGGTTTGTATATTACAGGAATACATATAACAATGTACACATGCCACTTAGATTTTTTTTGGTCTCGTTTTTAATAATTTAAATTTGTTTTAAAAAATATTTGAAGCACCTAAATTATACAAATTGTTATCAGGTTTCCTCCAAGTGCTACCACCACTCATAAAGTAGGGGCAAAGAAGAAAAGGACATTATAGAGTATTTTTTCATTTACTATAATTTATACCAAAGCATAAACCCTGGTTTTAATTTATTTAACAATTACCTGCATTAAAATATAAAGTTATTTTTACAGAATTCTTCCTAAGCTAAAGCTCTGCTCCGCCACAGAGTCGGGTAGAGAAAAACCTAACGGAGGAACAATTTTCCTGCCAAATACAAGCAGCAGCCATTCAAATAGACTGCATAATGCTGGCGAAACGCATTGAGGTAAAGTTTGTTGCCCAAGAATAAAAGAGTTGTGCATTATGTAGTCTGTTTGTATTCTCATGGATACTGCTGGGAAGTAGGACATTTGTACCTCGTTAAATCCTTAAATAACATAAAAGTGCACAAAAAGTGTAGTCTAATGCACTACTGAAAGCCAGCTGAAATCATCTGGTGAGCCAATGACAGAGGCATATGTGTGTAGCCACCAATCCTACTGCTTGAATTTTTATGTTATAATAACTTGTGATTTTATATTAATAATTGATTTTAGTGTTTGATGTGAACAATAATCTCCTTTTCTTCTTTCCCCTTTTTAAAAGGGATATGAAACCCCAATTTTTCTTTCATTAATCAGATAGAGAATACAATTTTAAAAACATATTCAATTTACTTCTATTATTAAATTTGCTTTGTTCTCATTTTATGCTTTGTTGAAGATATCTAGATATAGCTTGCACATGCCTGAAGCACTACATGACAGGAAATAGCACTGCCCTCTAGTGCTCTTGCTGATGTATAACATTGTTGCAAAACTGCTACCATATAGTGCTGCAAAAATATGCACACTCCTGAGCTTACATCCCTGCTCTTCAACAAAGGATACCAAGAAAACAAAGACAATTTGATAATAGAAGTCAATTGGAAATTTTTTAATAATTGTATACTCATATCTAAATCACAACAGAAAATCTTGGGGTTCTATGTCCCTTTAATTAAAATGTATGCAATATGCAAGAAAATATTTTACCACATGTAATGCATATATATTTCTGCAATCACTTTTATTAATGATTTTATCTCAAACACATTTGTACTTTGGCCTTGACAAGGTGTCTGGGCTACTTCTCATAAATAATATTTCTTAGATCAGTGTTCCTCAACCCCATTCTTTAGTACCCCTAATAGGCCAGGTTTTCATGGTATCTAAACTAGAGCACAGGTAAAATAATCAGCTGAACCATAACCATGGTTACTAACTTGCTCTCACCTATCAGCTGATTATTTTATCTATGAAAATGTGGCCTGGTAGGGGAATTAGAGGGCTGGGGTTTTCATTATAGTTGAACCAGTGCACAGGTGAAATAATCAGCTGATGGGTGAGAGCAGGTTAGTAACCATAGTTACTGATCAGCTGATTACTTCACCTGTGCACTGGTTCACCTATAATGAAAACCTGGCATGTTGGGGGTATTTGAGAACCATGGTTGAGAAACACGGCTTTAACCTATGCAGAATTTAAGGGGTGTGCACCCTTGTTAATCTATGGGGCAGGAAGTAAAGCGTATTATTGGCTGTATTGCATGCCTAAAGAATTGAGAAAATGAGCATGCAAATGAGCTGAGTTACCAACATGCAAGGCTTGTTACCACTATTTCCCCTTATATACATGAAATATAACACACATATATATAGATGTATTAATATCTTTATATTTAACATGATCTAAATACAGCAAATAGATCAAATTAAATGCAATACCAAAATACATTTTTCAGATTTAAGTACAGTTGTGCAATGACAACCATTTATAATATATATTTATCAGGCCAAAGGTTGCATTTTGTTTTGTTCCCAGATGGAAAGCTCAGATTTATTTAGCAGTGCACACGTCTCATTTAATCGCACTTACCGGTGGCCCTGGCTGTCCACTTGGCCCTTGAGGTCCCTAAAGAAGAAAAACAAAATTTTAATAGAATAAAACTCCTTATACGAAGTCCTATTTTTTTTATGTAGAGTCACTGTATTTTTGCCACGTGAAGTCACTTAGTCACAAAAGCTATATCAGCTTGCAAACTCTCACCATGGATTTAATCAAGCAGGGGGTAAGCTAGGGCATTGTATAACGCTCTCCGGCTTGTTTCAGCAAGATTCTTTTTCTCTTGCAAGATGTATCGAGTCCACGGATTCATCCATACTTGTGGGATATTCTCCTTCCTTACAGGAAGTGGCAAAGAGAGCACCCACAGCAGAGCTGTCTATATAGCTCCTCCCTTAGCTCCACCCCCAGTCATTCTCTTTGCCTACTCTAAGTACTAGGAAGGGTAAAGTGAGTGTGGTGACAAAAATGTTAGTTTTTATTTTCTCAAGCAAAAGTTTCTAATTTTAAATGGTACCGGTTTGTACTATTCACTCTCTGGCAGAAAAGGGATGAAGATTTCTGCAAGGAGGATGATGATCTTAGCACTTTGTAACTAAGATCCACTGCTGTTCCCACAGAGGCTGAGGAGTACAGGAAAACTTCAGTTGGGGGAACAGTTTGCATGCTAAGCTGCATTGAGGTAAAAGAGCGTATTATAGCACTTAAAAATATAGCAATAGATGATTCTCAGACAGAAGGAAATGAGGTTATGCCATCTAGCTCTCCCTAAGTGTCACAACCAGTAACGCCCGCACAAGTGACGCCAAGTACCTCTAGTGCGTTGACTTCATTTACTTTACAAGACATGGCCACAGTTATGAATACAATCCTCACAGAGGTTTTATCTAAACTGCCTGGGTTACAAGGAAAGCGTGACAGCTCTGGGTTAAGAACAAATGCTGAGCCTTCTGATGCTTTAGTAGCCATATCCGATATACCTTCACAATGTTCTGAAATAGGGGTAAGGGATTTGCTATCTGAGGGAGAGATTTCTGATTCAGGAAAGACACTCCCTCAGACAGATTCTGATATGACAGCCTTTAAATTTATGCTTGAACACCTCCACTTGTTGCTCAGGGAGGTATTAATGACTCTGGATGATTGTGACCCTATAGTGGTCCCAGAGAAATTGTGTAAAATGGACAAATACTTAAAGGTTCCTGTTTACACTGATGTTTTTCCAGTCCCTAAGAGGATTGCGAATATTGTTACTAAGGAGTGGGATAGACCAGGTATACCGTTCGCTCCCCCTCCTATTTTTAAGAAAATGTTTCCCATATCTGACACCATGCGGGACTCGTGGCAGACGGTTCCTAAGGTGGAGGGAGCTATTTCTAGGGAGCTATTTCTACTCTCGCCAAGCGTACAACTATACCCATCAAAGACAGTTGTGCTTTCAAAGATCCTATGGATAAAAAATTAGAGGGTCTCCTAAAGAAAATTTTTGTTCATCAAGGTTTTTCTTCTCCAACCTATTGCGTGCATTGTTCCTGTAACTACTGCAGCTGCTTTCTGGTTTGAGGCTCTAGAAGAGGCTCTTCAGATGGAGACTCCATTAGAGGATATTATGGATAGAATTAAGGCCCTTAAATTGGCTAATTCTTTCATTACAGATGCCGCTTTTCAACTGGCTAAATTAGCGGCAAAGAATTCAGGTTTTGCCATTTTAGCGCACAGGGCATTATGGCTTGAGTCCTGGTCTGCTGATGTGTCATCAAAATCTAAACTTTTGAACATCCCTTTCAAAGGAAAGACCCTATTCGGGCCTGAAATGAAAGAGATTATTTCAGACATCACTGGAGGGAAAGGCCATGCCCTCCCTCAGGATAAAACAAATAAAATGAGGGCCAAACAAAATAATTTTCCTTCCTTTCGGAACTTCAAGGGTGTCCAGCTTCAGCTTCCCCTGCTGCAAAGCAAGAGGGGAATTTTGCCCAATCCAAGTCAGTCTGGAGACCTAACCAGGCTTGGAACAAGGGTAAACAGGCCAAGAAGCCTGCAGCTGCCTCCAAGACAGCATGAAGGGGTAGCCCCCGATCCGGGACCGGATCTAGTAGGGGGCAGACTCTCTCTCTTTGCTCAGGCTTGGGCAAGAGATGTTCACGATTCCTGGGCTTTAGAAATTGTGTCCCAGGGATATCTTCTGGACTTCAAAGACTCCCCCCCAAGGGGGAGATTTCACATTTCTCAATTGTCTGCAAACCAGACAAAGAGAGAGGCGTTCTTATGCTGTGTAGAAGACCTACATACCATGGGAGTGATCTGCCCAGTTCCAAAAGCGGAACAAGGGCTAGGGTTTTACTCAAACCTGTTTGTGGTTCCCAAAAAAGAAGGAACTTTCAGACCAATCTTGGATCTCACAATTCTAAACAAATTCCTCAGAGTACCATCATTCAAGATAGAGACTATTCGGACTATTCTGCCTCTGATCCAGGAGGGTCAATATATGACTACCGTGGACTTAAAGGATGCGTATCTGCACATCCCTATTCACAGAGATCATCATGAATTCCTCAGATTTGCCTTTCTGGACAGGCATATCCAGTTTGTGGCCCTTCCCTTCGGGTTGGCCACGGCTCCCAGAATTTTCACAAATTTTCACAGGTTCTAAGACCGCGGGGCATAGCAGTGGCACCTTATCTAGACTTATCTTATCTCTTAATTCAAGCGTCGACTTTCCAGCTAGCCAAGTCTCACACGGACATCGTGTTGGCTTTTCTGTGATCTCATGGGTGGAAGGTGAACATAAAAAAGAGTTCTCTCTTTCCTCTCACGAGAGTTTCCTTCTTAGGGACTCTGATAGACTCGGTAGAAATGAAAATATTTCTGACGGAGGTCAGAAAATCAAAACTCTTAACCACTTGCCGAGCTCTTCATTCCATTCCTCGGCCATCAGTGGCTCAGTGTATGGAGGTAATTGGACTTATGGTAGCGGCAATGGACATAGTTCCTTTTGCCCGCCTACACCTCAGACCACTGCAACTATGCATGCCAATGGAATGGGGATTATGAGATTTATCTCCTCAAATACATCTGGATCAGGAGACCAGAGATTCTCTTCTCTCGTGGTTGTCTCAGGACCACCTGTCTCAGGGAATGTGTTTCCGCAGGCCAGAGAGGCTCATAGTAATGACAGATGCCAGCCTGCTGGGCTGGGGTGCAGTCTGGAACTCCCTGAAAGCACAGGGCTTATGGTCTCGGGAGGAAACTCTCCTTCCGATAAACATTCTAGAACTGAAAGTGATATTCAATGTGCTTCAGGCGTGGCCTCAGCTAGCTGCGGCCAAATTCATCATATTTCAGTCGGACAACATCAGGACTGTAGCTTATATCAATCATCAAGGAGGAACACGGAGTTCTCTAGCGATGATGGAGGTAACCAAAATAATCCGATGGGCGGAGACTCACTCTTGCCATCTTTCAGCAATCCATATCCCAGGGGTAAAGAACTGGGAGGCGGATTTCCTAAGTCGCCAGACTTTTCATCTGGAGGAGTGGGAGCTCCATCCGGAAGTATTTGCCCAGCTGACTCAGCTATGGGGCACACCAGAATTGGATCTGATGGCGTCCCGTCAGAATGCCAAGCTTCCTTGTTGCGGGTCCAGGTCCCGGGATACCCAGGCAGTACTGATAGATGCTCTAGCAGTGCCCTGGTCCTTCAACCTGGTCTATGTATTTCCACCGTTTCCTCTCCTTCCACGTCTGGTTGCCAGAATCAAGCAGGAGAGAGCTTCAGTGATTTTGATAGCAGACCTGGTGGACATGTCATCTGTTCCACCGTGGACTCTGCCGATGAGACAGGACCTTCTAATCCAAGGTCCATTCAAGCATCCAAATGAACGCCTGATTTTATCAAAGCATGGTTTCTCTGAGTCGATCATTGATACCCTGATTCAAGCTAGAAAGCCTGTCACCAGGAAAATCTATCATAAGATTTGGCGCAAATATCTTTATTGGTGTGAATCCAAGGGTTACTCATGGAGTAAGATTAGGATTCCTAGAATATTGTCTTTTCTCCAAGAAGTATTGGAGAAGGGATTATCAGCTAGCTCCTAAAAAGGACAGATATCTGCTTTGTCTAATCTTTTACACAAATGTCTGGCAGATGTCCCAGACGTTCAAGCGTTTAGTCAGGCTTTAGTCAGAATCAAGCCTGTATTTAAACCCGTTGCTCTGCCATGAAGCCTAAACTTAGTTCTTAAAGTTCTTCAAGGGGTTCCATTTGAACCTATGCATGCCATAGATATTAAGCTTCTATTTTGGAAAGTTTTGTTTTTAGTAGCTATCGCTTTGGCTTGAAGAGTTTCTGAGTTATCTGCTTTACAGTGTGACTCCCCTTATCTTGTTTTCCATGCAGATAAGGTGGTTTTGCGTACCAAACCTGGATTCCTTCCTAAGGTTGTTTCTAATAGGAATATCAATCAGGAAATTGTTGTTCCTTCGCTGTGTCCTAATCCTTCTTCAAAGAAGGAACGTCTGTTGCACAATCTTGATGTGGTTCGTGCTTTAAAGTTCTACTTACAAGCAACTAAAGATTTCCGTCAAACATCTTCATTGTTTGTTGTTTATTCTGGTAAGCGGAGAGGTCAAAAGGCTACGGCTACCTCTCTTTCTTTTTGGCTGAAAAGCATCATCCGTTTGGCTTATGAGACTGCTGGCCAGCAGTCTCATGAAAGAATTACTGCTCATTCTACTAGAGCAGTGGCTTCCACATGGGCTTTTAAAAATGAGGCTTCTGTTGAACAGATTTGTAAGGTGGCGACTTGGTCTTCGCTTCATACTTTTTCCAAATTTTACAAATTCGATACTTTTGCTTCTTCGGAGGCTATTTTTGGGAGATAGGTTCTACAAGCAGTGGTGCCTTCCGTTTAAGGTACATGTCTTGTCCCTCCCTTCATCCGTGTCCTAAAGCTTTGGTATTGGTATCCCACAAGTATGGATGAATCCGTGGACTCGATACATCTTGCAAGAGAAAACAGAATTTATGCTTACCTGATAAATTTCTTTCTCTTGCGATGTATCGAGTCCACGGCCCGCCCTGTCTCTTTAAGACAGGTAGTATATTTTTATTTAAAAAACTTCAGTCACCTCTGCACCCTATAGTTTCTCCTTTTTCTTCCTAGCCTTCGGTCGAATGACTGGGGGGTGGAGATAAGGGAGGAGCTATATAGACAGCTCTGCTGTGGGTGCTCTCTTTGCCATTTCCTGTAAGGAAGGAGAATATCCCACAAGTATGGATGAATCCGTGGACTCGATACATCGCAAGAGAAATAAATTTATCAGGTAAGCATAAATTCTGTTTTTTCCTGCTTTTCTTTTATAAATGAAGCCACAGTGTTCCACATTCTATGTCGTGCCTAGCCACACATTAACCACTGATACTATTAAAGGGACAGTAGAATGAAACTTGAACTTTAATGATTCAGACAGAGCATGCTATTTTAAGTATATTTCCAATTAATGTCTATTATAAAATTTGCTTTGTTCACATGGTATCCTTTTTTGAAGAGTATAGATAGATATGCTCAGGAGCAGCAAAGTTGTTTAAAATTGTATGTTCTTTCTGAATCGTGAATGAAAACTTCTGGTTTTAACGTCCCTTTAAGCATTTATATCTACTGAATAAGGAATAAATGAAGAGGCGATGCCCCTCTTAAAGAGTCTGTGCCTAAATGGTGATAATAAAAAACGTCTCCTAGATGTCCATGATATGTTTTTTTTTTATTTAAATAAATAAAGGGACGTTAAAAAAACAATAGTTCGTTTTTCTTTTAATATCCATAACATATGTCATGTAATTAAATCTTTATAGCATGGATTCATGAGAGATCTAGTATTAAGAGGTACAATTACAGCAGTAAACCAGACGCACCAGCACATTTAAAAGTTGTTTAAATTGATATTGGAACTGGAAAACCAAGCCACAATTTAAGTGTTAGATTCTACTGATTTATAAGGAAAATTACCTCAGTTTTACTGGTATAGAGGAACACACATTTGCAAATAAATAATACAATGTCCCTTTAAAAATTCAAACAATACAATATTTGCTTTAAAAAAATATTCCTTTAATACACTTAAGGGTTGATTCCAATACTTAAGAAAAAATGTTGTACAAAATCTCTACAAATTTTAATGGTAATTTTCTGTAGAAAATAGTTATTTAAAGGAACAGTCTAGGCCAAAATAAACTTTCATGATTCAGATAGAGCATTTAATTTTAAACAATTTTCCAATTTACTTTTATCACCAATTTTGCTTTGTTCTCTTGGTATTCTTAGTTGAAAGCTTAACCTAGGAGGTTCATATGCTAATTTCTTAGACCTTGAAGGCCACCTCTTTTCAGAATGCATTTTAACAGTTTTTCACCACTAGAGGGTGTTAGTTCACGTATTTCATATAAATAACACTGTGCTCGTGCACGTGAAGTTATCTGTGAGCAGGCACTGATTGGCTAAACTGCAAGTCTGTCAAAAGAACTGAAATAAAGGGGCCGTTTGCAGAGGCTTAGATACAAGATAATCACAGAGGTTAAAAGTATATTAATATAACTGTGTTGGTTATGCAAAACTGAGGAATGGGTAATAAAGGGATTATCTATCTTTTAAAACAATAAAAATTCTGGTGTAGACTGTCCCTTTAAAGGGACACTGAACCCAAATTTTTTCTTTTGTGATTCAGATAGAGCATGCAATTTTAAGCAACTTTCTAATTTAATCCTATTATCAATTTTTCTTCGTTCTCTTGATATCGTTATTTGAAAAAGAAAATTCAGAACCTTGGACAGCACTTGTTTATTGGTGGATGAATTTATCCACCAATCAGCAAGAACAATCCAGGTTGTTCACCAAAATGGGCCGGCATCTAAACTTACATTCTTGCTTTTAAAATAAAGATAACAAGAGAATGAAGAACATTTGATGATAGGAGTAAATTAGAAAGTTGTTTAAAATTGCATGCTCTATCTGAATCACAAAAGAAAACATTTGGGTTTAGTGTCCCTTTAATGTTTTTTGAAAGAATTAGAGCCGATCGATAAGTAATAAACCAAATCTTTTTTTTATATTAATATTTAAAGGGATATGAAACCCAGCATTTTTCTTTTATGATTCAGATAGAGAATGCAATTTTAAACATCCTTCAAATTTACTTCAATTATACTTTTTTACATTCTTTTGGTATCTTTTGTTGAAAAGCAGGGATGTAAACTAGGAGCCCATTTTTTGAGCACTATTTGGCAGCAGTTTTGCAAGAATGTTATCCATTTGCACTAGAGGGCAGCACTATTTCCTGTCATGTAGTGCTGTAGATGCCTATCTAGGTTTCTCTTCAACAAAGAGTATCGTGAGAATGAAGCAAATTTGATAATAGTAGTAAATTGGAAACTTTTTTTTAAATGGTATGCTCTGTCTGAATCACAAAATAATTTTTTTGGGTTTCATATCCCTTTAAATATCTTATGGATACATTAGAATTTTAATTGTTTAAAATAATCAAAAATTTCCAGTTGTCACTTTTTTATGTTATTTAAATAAATGTATCAGAGGGATAAATTAAACCCTATTAATGGTATGTGTTTAATTTCTTACCATTTCTCCTTTAGCCCCTCTGTCGCCTTGGACGCCCTAATAGAAAAATAAAAATAATTTCATCAAAATAATTAAATAGCAGTTTTCCTATAAACATATTATTAGGAAAATACATGCAGCGCTCAGGGTTTCATTTGCAGAATTTGCCAAAAGAAACTCTTCATTACATGTGCACTGGGGCGAAAGAGAGAGAGATTTATAATGTCTACTAATCCGTTAAAGTAGATAAGAGAGACAAAAATAATAATCTGCAAACTGAAAATGTTTTTATACAACAGAAGTAATTCCATATGTATAAAAGGAGGCTAAGAATTCACATCAAAAGCTTATGGAAAGAATCTTATAATAAATATATCCTGAATCCTGATAAAGATACAAAAAAAAGGTTTGGCACAAATCCACTGGCAGGTGTGTTCTAAATTTAGTAATCACCTTAAAACCAGCTAAGATGCGCAACTCTGATTAAAGGTAAAAGGAAGATGCGCAACTCTGATTAAAGGTAAAAGGAAGATGCGCAACTCTGATTAAAGGTAAAAGGAAGATGCGCAACTCTGATTAAAGGTAAAAGGAAGATGCGCAACTCTGATTAAAGGTAAAAGGAAGATGCACAACTCTGATTAAAGGTAAAAGGAAGATGCGCAACTCTGATTAAAGGTAAAAGGAAGATGCGCAACACTGATTAAAGGTAAAAGGAAGATGCGCATCTCTGATTAAAGGTAAAAGGAAGATGCGCAACTCTGATTAAAGGTAAAAGGAAGATGCACAACTCTGATTAAAGGTAAAAGGAAGATGCGCAACTCTGATTAAAGGTAAAAGGAAGATGCGCATCTCTGATTAAAGGTAAAAGGAAGATGCGCAACTCTGATTAAAGGTAAAAGGAAGATGCGCAACTCTGATTAAAGGTAAAAGGAAGATGCGCAACTCTGATTAAAGGTAAAAGGAAGATGCACAACTCTGATTAAAGGTAAAAGGAAGATGCGCAACTCTGATTAAAGGTAAAAGGAAGATGCACAACTCTGATTAAAGGTAAAAGGAAGATGCGCAACTCTGATTAAAGGTAAAAGGAAGATGCACAACTCTGATTAAAGGTAAAAGGAAGATGCACAACTCTGATTAAAGGTAAAAGGAAGATGCGCAACTCTGATTAAAGGTAAAAGGAAGATGCGCAACTCTGATTAAAGGTAAAAGGAAGATGCGCAACTCTGATTAAAGGTAAAAGGAAGATGCACAACTCTGATTAAAGGTAAAAGGAAGATGCACAACTCTGATTAAAGGTAAAAGGAAGTTGTTTAAAGGGACACTGAACCCAATTTTTTTCTTTTGTGATTCAGATAGAGCAGCAATTTTAAGCAACTTTTGAATTTATTCCTATGATCAACTTTTCTTCATTCTCTTGGTATCTTTATTTGAAAAGCAAGAATGTAAGTTTAGATGCCGGCCCATTTTTGGTGAACAACCTGGGTTTTTCTTGATGATTGGTGGATAAATTCACCCACCAATAAACAAGTGCTGTCCAGAGTCTGAACCAAAAATTGTCTGGCTCCTTAGCTTAGGTGCCTTGTTTTTCAAATAGAGATAGTAAGAGAACGAAGAAAATTTGATAATAGGAGTAAATTAGAAAGTTGCTTAAAATTGCTGCTCTATCTGAATCTCGAAAGAAAATTGTTTGGGTTCAGTGTCCCTTTAAATTAAACTTTGGTGATTCAGATACAAAGCAATTAAAAGATACAGCAGAATTAAATATTCTACAAATGCACAATAAAAAGACAGTGCTATAACACTTAAAGGGATATGAAACACAGTCACTTTCTTTTGTAGCTCACACAGAGCATACAATTTAAAAAAAGTTTCCGATTCACTTCTATTATCAAATTTGCTTCGTTCTCATGATATTCTGTGTTGAAGAGATACCTAGGTAGGCATCTGAAGAACTACATAGCAGGAAATAGTGCTGCTATCTAGTGCTCTTGCAAATGGATAACATTTGTGCAAAACTGCTGCCGTATAGTGCTCCAGACACGTGCAGGCTCCTGAGCATATGTCCCTGTTTTTCGACAAAAGATACCAAGAGAACAAAGAACATTTGATAATAGAAGTAAATTAGAAAGTTGTTTAAAATTGTATAATCTATCTGAATCATGAAATATACATTTTGGGTTTCATGTCCCTTTAATTTGAAATTTGAATGAGTAGTAGATTTTCTTTTGACAAATTTCAAAGTTCCTTCCTTTTTCCCTGTATCATGTGACAGCCATCAGCCAATCAAAAAGGCATATACTTATATAGAGCAAACGCAGTATGAGCAGGTGCCTCAGAAAGTGTGCATATAAAAAGACTGTGCAGATTTTGATAACGAAAGTGAATTGGAAAGTTTTGTTAAAATTGCTGCTTTATCTAAACCGTGGTAGATTGGTTTTAGGGTTTAGTGTCCCTTTTACAAAAAAATCCAGTTTACTTCCATTATTTATTTCAAATCTTAATCTTGTTCTGCTTTTTTTAAATGTAGCTAGTTTTTATGACAGCATAGTGAGTTAGTCTCAGGAGCGTGCATGTGATGAGCACTCTATGTATCACATTGTTACAAACAGCTGCCATATAGTGCTCAAGGCACGTGCACGCTTCTAAGCCTAACCCAGTATGCTCTCAAGGACCAGAGAAAAAGGTCATTTTTAAAATTGATGAAAATGAAAGTTTTTAAATATCTTCTGAGCCAGGAAAGTTTAACTTTCATGTCCCTTTTAAAGGGCCAGTGAACCCACCAAATAATGTTATATAATTCTGCACATAGTGCACATAGGTTAGCGCCAGCTTTCTAAATCAAAGTACGTCTCATATATTTTCCTACAAAATTACAGACTGCCGCTCCTGGTTCTACTGAGCGGGTCTGTTTTTTTCCTATGCGCATCAGGCACGCTGTCTACTCTCAGCCGGCCCGATTGCGCTATTAAAATGAATGTAGTCCGCTACTAGACCAGAGCAGGAGCGAGCTACATTCATTTTAATGGCGCGACCGGGCCGGCTGTGAGTAGACAGCGTGCCCGATGCGCATAGGAAAAAAACAGACCCGCTCAGTAGAGCCAGGAGCGGCTGTCTGTAAAATACATTTTTGTAGGAAAATATCTGAGACGTACTTTGATTTAGAAAGCTGGCGCTAACCTATGTGCACTATGTGCAGAATTATATAACATTTTTGGTGGGTTTACTGGCCCTTTAAATGCACTCGGAAGGGAGCTAAGTGTCAATAAGGGATATACTGATACATTACTTGCCGACGTCCCTTTAACTGTTTTTGTATATTTAAGTACGTAAAGGTATAGTAAAATCATTTCTATCATGCATATGAAATAGCACTGTGCATTTAATATTAAAGGGACATGAAATCCAATTTTTTTTCTTTTATGATTCAGATCATGTGATTTTAAACAGTCTTCCAATTTGCTTCTATTAGCTCATTTGTTTTGTTGTCTTGGTATCTTTTGTTGAAAAGGATACACAGGTAGCCTCAGGAGCTGCTGATTGGTGGCTGCACATATATGCCTCATGCTATTATCTCTCCCGATGTGTTCAGCTAACGCCCAGTAATGCATTGCTGCTTCTTCAACAAAGGATACCAAGAGAATGAAGCAAATGAGATAATTGAAGTACATTGGAAAGTTGTTTAAAATTGCATGCTCTGTCTGAATCATAAAAGATACAGTGAGACATGAGCCCCGTGAGTCAGTTGCCCCCCCCCAAAAAAAAAATGATTTCCGGATCTGCCTTCTGAATGGACAATAAACCTACATTTTAAGAGGCATTAAAACAATAAATAGTAAAAAAATTAAATGAAAAGAAAACATGTTTTGGTCATTCCGAATACAGAAAGTAAAACAATACTTACCGGTTTACCTATTGGCCCTATTATCCCACCTTGACCAACTGGGCCACTGTTTCCCTTTAAAAAAAAAAAAAGAATATATGTTAAATAAAAAAAAGATTAATTATTGTAGCTGTGATATGCAGACAAATAACATACTTGACTGAACATCGTTTCCTAGATACCAAACATAACAAAAAACGAACTTTACTGGAAAATGGCCAGATGTTTTTCCTAATGGAACTTGTTATCAATCATCTGTTTTTTGTCCCCGATTAAATACCAGTCATAGTTTAGCTTTCTTTTATAAAAAAAAGAGGTTTTGAAAATTTGATAAATTGAGTATTTGGAAATGAGTTCCAGAATAGTCAGCCTCTTTGATTTTCTCTAATGATCTCTAAATAAAAATGTTCTTACGTAGCAACAGTAACCCTATGGCATGTATACATCGCTTCATGTTTATCTGTCAATCAATATTTACAATGAAGGATTTTTTTAGACAGACTGGTCCTGGATACTATGCTAACGCAAAACTTAGAGAATATCTAGGTAGACAGATATACTTGAAAATAAAATTGATATTTTTTTATGCGTTTATATCATATTTCAATATTCAAATTGTACAGCTGAAATTAGAATCTTGCTTTGATAATCAAAATATAAAGTATTTATTGTGACCAAATCCAAATTAAATGGGATCTAAAATATTGTACCCAACACACAATACATGCATGCAACGTATTCAAGCCAGGAGACTCCTATGGCCTGATATTCAAAATCTCGCCACTCAGATGAGATGATCTAAGATATCTCGTCAGAACGGAGAGGTCCCTAAAGAAATGTTAGAAACACAAATTTTAATTTGAAAGATATCTATCTATGCATTGTTCTCGAAGTACCTGATGGTCTGTCCAGAAGTACCGTCAGTTTAACAGTTATCTTTACTATAACAGATGACAAAATTAATTGTGGACTCTAAAGTTTAGCAAAAGAAATCAATGTTCCATGTTTGTTGTTATAATTCACCTTTCACATTTTAGCACCACAAATGGTAAAGTGGGTTGCAAGACGTGAAGTGAAGTCTAATTATTTGCATTTAACGAATATGAAAATAATTTTATTGACATATTCTAAAATACACTATATACTTTTTAATTTTCTCCTAAACATTTTCCAAGTCATTAGAAGCAAACAAATGTCAGAGGTCTCTATCATACTTACCATAATTTACTAAGGCTACATCTGTTTTTTCAAGAGCATAAACAATCAGATATAATCTCTTCAGCGTTAGGATGTGACACAGCAAAAGTATTGGATATTAAGCCAAGTAAAATAACTCTGTGCATCGAGACAATAATAATGTTACTTACAATTTGACCCGATGGACCTTTGGGACCAATAATGCCCACCAGACCAATGTCTCCGCTGGGACCCTGCAAAACAGAGATGTGATCTTTACATTTACATTAATTAATCTATTTACATCAGTACATGAACCTAAAATTGCAGAACTTTGCAGACAATTTTACAGTGTGTGTTACAAAAATGTCACATAATGAATAACGTTTTGCATTGTGTGATGGCAGCTAAATATCTGTAGATAAACAGTTAGCTTAGGGTCATTACACTAACAATGCAATTGCCTAGAAAGTGCTAGATTACAATCAATAGCGCAGAGTGCCTTATATTTTGCGCAGCCTCATACAAAGAAAAACACACAATCTGGTATGACAAGTGGATGGTTAAATATCTTAACACACAGTTTACCTCTGTGTTTACCTTCCACAGGGGTGAGCACAATGTTATCTATATGGCACACATGAACTAGCTCTAAAAAGCTGTCAAAATGAATTAAGATAAGAGGCGGCCTTTAGGGGCTTAGAAATTAGCATATGAGCCTACCTAGGTCTAGCTTTCAATAAAGAATACCAAGAGAACAAAGCAAATTTGATGATAAAAGTAAATTGGAAAGGTGTTTAAAATGACATGCCCTATCGGAATCATGAAAGTTAAATTTTGTTTAGACTATCAATTTAAAGGGACACTGAACTAAAATGTTTTCTTTCGTGATTCAGATAGAGCATGTAATTTTAAGCAAGTTTCTAATTTACTTCTATTATCAAATTTTCTTCATTCTCTTGGTATCTTTATTTAAAAAGCAAGAATGTAAGTTTAGATGTCAGACCATTTTTGGTGAACAACCTGGGTTGTTCTTTCTGATTGGTGGATAAATTCACCCACCAATAAACAAGTGCTGTCCAGCGTTCAGAACCAAAAAATTTCTGGCTCCTTAGCTGAGATGCCTTCTTTTTTAAATAAAGATAGCAAGACAATGAAGAAAATTTGATAATTAGAGTAAATTAGAAAGTTGCATAAAATCGCATGCTCTATCTTAATCACGAAATATAAAAATTGGGTTCAGTGTCCCTTTAACATGGCCCAAACTTTTTTTTAGCGTGCCCTATACATTTAATGCATAACGCAAGAAACGCTGGTAGCGAGCTTCCTGCACTGGTATTACAAGTGGTAAGTTAAGTGTTACGCCCAAGAACAATCCAAAATACCTTTTTAAGACCAGAAGTAAACCATTATTATTGATAATAAAGCACAGAACTTTATGAAGAACTCCACTACGTGCGCACCATCAGCTTAGCGCACCATCGGCTTAGCGCACCATCGGCTTAGCGCACCATCGGCTTAGCGCATCATAAGCTTAGCGCACCATCGGCTTAGTGCACCATCGGCTTAGTGCACCATCGCTTAGAGCACCATTAGCTTAACGCTTTAGATGATATACTTTCTCTTCTCTCTCAGGCCATATCTTCTCTTTACACTCTCTCTTCTCTCTCAGGCCATATCTTCTCTTTATACTCTCTCTTCTCTCTCAGGCCATATCTTCTCTTTACACTCTCTCTTCTCTCTCAGGCCATATCTTCTCTTTATACTCTCTCTTCTCTCTCAGGCCATATCTTCTCTTTATACTCTCTCTTCTCTCTCAGGCCATATCTTCTCTTTACACTCTCTCTTCTCTCTCAGGCCATATCTTCTCTTTATACTCTCTCTTCTCTCTCAGGCCATATCTTCTCTTTATACTCTCTCTTCTCTCTCAGGCCATATCTTCTCTTTATACTCTCTCTTCTCTCTCAGGCCATATCTTCTCTTTATACTCTCTCTTCTCTCTCAGGCCATATCTTCTCTTTATACTCTCTCTTCTCTCTCAGGCCATATCTTCTCTTTATACTCTCTCTTCTGTCTCAGGCCATATCTTCTCTTTATACTCTCTCTTCTCTCTCAGGCCATATCTTCTCTTTATACTCTCTCTTCTGTCTCAGGCCATATCTTCTCTTTATACTCTCTCTTCTCTCTCAGGCCATAGCTTCTCTTTATACTCTCTCTTCTGTCTCAGGCCATATCTTCTCTTTATACTCTCTCTTCTCTCTCAGGCCATATCTTCTCTTTACACTCTCTCTTCTCTCTCAGGCCATATCTTCTCTTTATACTCTCTCTTCTCAGGCCATATCTTCTCTGTATACTCTCTCTTCTTTCTCAGGCCATATCTTCTCTGTATACTCTCTCTTCTTTCTGTAATAATTGACTAAGTTCTTTGCCTTATCCTTTGTATAGCCGTGTCTTTTCACACTTACATAACTCCTCCCCAACAAGCAGTTTAAATTTCCCTCCTACTCATACCAAATTGCTTGATTGTTGAATCCAGCTTCTCACCCTCTAACCTGCTTGCAACTTTAGAGTCAGACGCGGCTCACCTCTCTTCCTAACACAGGACCGGAACCGGCAAGCTGTGACGTCACACGCCATCGCACACGCTGCAATTTCCCCAAACTCTGCAGGGGAACTTCGCTCTGTCCGGACAGACCTCACCCTTTACTTTTACTAGTAAGTCTCAAAAGCGCTTCCTTCAAACTCATACCGAAGTAACTTACGATCATTCAGCAATTACTCCTGACATGTCTCAGAATCTTAGTTAGGTTGCTTTCATATGTAAATGCTCTATTCAACCTATATTCTTAAGAGTTCAGATTCAACACCTAATTGCTGCATAAATCTCATTAACCCTATTTGTTGCCTTAAGTTGTACACTATGTCTGCTGCCACCTATGATTAGATATGGTATGTCTACAACTTTAACTTGCAATTGCTTGTTGTTTATATGTGGGAACCAGTTTGTCAATACTGAGTGGGGCTATATGCTCTGAGGTCTCAGCCATTGTCACTCCTATCCTTATATTAAAGTGAACTGTATCTAATGATTCTGATCCTTGCTGCCTTCCCTCACTTACACAGAATCACTGATACATTCACAACACTCCTAAACCTGCAGTTGTGGTCCTAAAAATTCCCTCTCTCCTTTACAGGGGTGAGATTACCTTCCACAGGCTGACAATAACAATCAAGCCTTACCATGGACCCAGCAGCCTTATTATCTCATGTAGAGAAATTAACTCAAACTGTAGATAACCTTACAACAGGGTTAAATACACTACAATTAGAAAACTCTGCCTTAAAGCAATACATCAATGAAAAAATTGATACCCTCACTACACATATTAGTTCTAGTGAACCTCAACCTAATCCTCCACAAACATTTAGTGGTATTCGTTCAGAATTTAGGGAATTCAAAAACTCATGTTCCTTATATTTCAAATTAAAACCCAAAACATACTTCAATGATCATTTGAAGGTTCTCACCACAATTTCCTATCTACGTGGTGAACCACGTATATGGGCAAATTTGTTTTTTGAAACCAATGACCCATTGCTGTACTCATTTGATCAGTTTTTTAAAGCAATGGGACAGCTATATGATGATCCCTACAAACAGCTGTCTGCTGAGACAGCAATGAGGTCTCTGAGACAACATAAAAGGCCTGTGGAGGACTACATCGCAGAGTTTAAGAAATGGTCCCCTGATACACAGTGGAATGACCTTTCCTTGCGCAATCAATTCCGCCTAGGCCTCTCAGATACTCTCAAGGATGAGCTAGCTAGACAACCCCTCCCAGAGACTTTAGAACTCCTAATAGATGCTAGCATCACATTAGATAGACGCATCAGAGAGAGACGCTCAGAAAAGTCACACTTAGAAACATCCACCAAACAAACAGTTACTACTCTACTGTCATGATCCGGTGTACATGCGCTCAGGAAACAGACCCTCGGGGCAGTGGTAGGGATTTGAAGACACCGACCCCTGACCCGGGGAAGAGTATCCTGGACGTGGATAGATGATATTCTGTGATTCATAGTTGCTAGAAGTTATTGTAGAATAAATGGAGAGTGCAACATTTGTATACAATATATTCTGAGTTCACTGTGACTTATAGTTAGTTAATAGAAGTAACTGCAGGATTCAATGAGAGAGAAATATAGCAAAGTGGAATGTTCAGGCTTCAGAGTAATCTGGTGAAACTTTGACACTTAGATGCAAACTAAGGATTGTTGCAGGTTCACAGTACATAATATTATATAAAGCTGTATGTCAGAGTTAAAGCACAGCTGCACAGGTACTTAGACAAGCTGCAAGTTTAGGCATTAATTATTGTTTGTGCATTTAGATGCAAACTTGGTTTATTGCAGGTTCACAGTACATATTATAATGAGCTGTATGTCAGTAATTAGCAGAGCAGCACAGGTGAAAGTTAAGTTTAAGGCATTAATTACTGTTTGAACATATATTGGAGAATCACAGGAAAGCTTTTAATTGAACACATAGATGCAGAGTTCAGAATATGTTAACATATTTGCAGCAGGATATTTCAGCAATGACAACTTGTAGCAGAGAAATATTTATAAAGTTCTGAGTAAGATGCTGTTGTAATTAGAGAGTGATGGTAAGCAAAAGCATAGTTGAATTATAATAAAGTTCAGAGATTGTTAAGTAGCTGTGTCCAGGAAACAGAATGGAGATATTTTTGATACTTGCGGTTTGATGATATTTTGCATAGGTAATAGGAAATGCTGTATCTTGGAATAGTTGCTAAGTTCATGCAGGAAACAGTCACAGACCTCTGTTCAGGATCACAACTTCAATGTTAATGCAAGGCACATTAGACCTGAGAAGGCTTAAAAAGAGGCTGAGGTAATCAGGTGCATGAATGATTAATCAGGCAGGCAGGCTGAATGTGAATACTGCCCAAATGCAGCAGTCAGAAAAGGATTTCTTAAAGGGATAGTGACATTAGGCTGAGATATGTTACAGATTCCCCTCCTTAAAGGCGACCTCCGGGCGCCCAATACAATCCAAAAGGAGAGAGAACAAAATTGATATGGAGAATCGGTAGTAGGTGTATGGAGGTAGTGAGTCCAATCGGAAATCAAGAAAGGAGGATTGGAGATCTCTTGAAAAAGTTGAATGACGAAGTAAAGGCCATGTAATTCAGGTATCAAAAGATCTTGACAATGATGAGAGCAAAACTTGAAGTCAACTTTTTTGTAGTCATCGTGAGAATGCATGAACGTAACATACAATGAGCTTCCTACCACAGAATCATTCTGAGGGTAGACAGGTGGATGTTCTTCATGATAGATGACCATGTATATAGCCAATGAAAAGGCAGCCAGTCCTAGAGATATGAAAAGGCTTTCCTCAGCTTCAGAAATAGAGATGCAGCATTCTGGATTGATAACCAGATTAACCACCTTTGGGTCAGAGATTTGAGTATCCTCAGAATTAACCTCTTGGCTGAGGATTAGATATACTCCAAAAGAAAAAGCTATAGCCACTTCTAACGCAATAGCAGGGCTTTCTTCAAAATAGGAGATAGGAGTGTAGAGTGCAAGATTTGTCCAGTTCTTGCCATCTTCTAATTCAAAATGAAATGTCTCCTTACTGGATTCAGAATCAAAAGTGTTCTCACTAAGAATAGGTATATGAATGTCCACACCAGGGTAAGGTTCAGGAATACCCACATCTGGGCAAGGTTCAGTCATATCCTCAGTAGGATCAGGTGAAGGAATGTCCATGCCAGGGCAATGTTCAGAAGTACCCACATCTGGGCAAGGTTCAGGACTATCCTCAGTAGGATCAGGTGAAGGAATGCCCATGCCAGGGCAATGTTCAGAAGTACCCACATCTGGGCAAGGTTCAGGAATATCCTCAGTAGGATCAGGTGAAGGTATGCCCATGCCAGGGCAAGGTTCAACTATAGAGAAAGAAAAAGAACCCACTTTAGAGCCAGGAACCATACTCTCTTCTGAGCAGAGGGCAAGGCTTTCTTCAGGGTTCATAAACGAAGAATTAACAAGACCCACTTTAGAGCCAAGAACCATACTCGCTTCTGAGTAGAGGGCATGGCTATCTTCAGGATCAAGTATTATTACACCCATTTCTGGGTTAAACAAAGGAATTCCCATACCAGGGTCAAAAACAGGAGAGTCCACCTTGATGTCAGGTTTAGTAGTATAATCATGGAAAACAGGAACAGGAATGGGCACAGGGGAATCTTCTTGAAGAACTTTTGTACAAGTTTCAGGTTCAAGAATGTCCACTTGCAAACTTGGTTCAAAGTTGTCCTCACAGGATTGAGTATCAGGAATTCCTGTACAGGAAACTGATGTAGTAGAAAATGTAGGTTGATGCAAAGTATCTCCCAAGGGAAACAATTTCTTAGATGCAATAACAGAAGAATTTTGAGAAGGTGAAGTGTACTGCAATATGCCACACTCAGGTAGATGCGGAGGAATTGTGACACAAGATTCTGACTGAGAAGTTATCTGGAGTTCAGCAGGCATGCTTATTTGAGTTTGAATATCAGAGTTAAATTCTCCAGGGATTATCTCTGGTAAACTGAAAGGTTGTATATCTGGAACAGAATTATCTTTTGCTTCTAGCACAGGGTTTACAGGTATTGAGGCAGCATGAGAGGGATGCAAGAATTCAATAGTTGGAAACAGTTTTTGTAGTTGTTGTAGAGTCTGAGAAGAGATACCATTAGATGCTTTAAGAAGAGACTGATAGTGACTATAGACATCATCCAGCTCGGTGTTGACAGTGTCAGGAGGCAAGAGAGGGTCTGGTACAACAGAATCTAAAACAGGGGAATCAGGCTGAGTTTCCTCTTTGCACTTCTGATTTTCTGTGGGCAGAAGGATTTTCTTCTTCTTCTTCTTCTTCTTTTTCTTAGAGAACTTAGATTTCTTCCCAGTATGAGGCTTCTTAGGTTGCTGCCATTGTGGCTTGTAGTAAGGTTGAGAACAGAAATCCTCTTCATCACTGGATGCATAATTCTGATGTGATAAATCAGCATAGTAGTTGAGAGGACCTTTACTCCTAACAGCAGTCTGTAAACCAGATGTCCTTTCTTCCAGCTCTGAATCTGTCCAATCTAACGAATCCATGGTAATATCAGAAATAGGAAGATCAGTATTTCCATGAGAGGTTTCATGATGGGAGCTGTCTGTATCATCCATGTTGTAAATATAACAACCAAGGATGTCATTATAGCAAATAGGTTGAGGTCTTGTCTGAGTTTGTGGCGAATTAAAGTTGCGCTCATACCAGTCTAATGCCAATTCAGCTGGATCTGTGAAGTCATCCTCCTTGTTGACATATACAGACTCAGAATCAGTATCATCAGGATAGGAATCACAAACAGGAGGAGTAGATGGTATTCTGGAACAGTAGTCCTGTCTCTTTAAATCTTTAAAGATCTGATTTTTTTCTGCTGAATCGATGGATACATTCTCTTCATTTTTATAGTCAGATTCAGAATCAGTTTCACCAAAATGGTAACCACGAACATGAGTAGAGGATTGTCTAGAATGGGAGTACTGTGTCTTTAAATTTTTTAAAGTTTGAAAATCTTCTGTTTTTCCTTTAGGGATTGCTTGGGTCTGAGTTATGTTGTAATTTTTCATTTTCCTTTGAGGGTCGGTGCATCCACTACCACTGCGGATCCCTTTTTTAGGCATTAACATTCTGTCATGATCCGGTGTACATGCGCTCAGGAAACAGACCCTCGGGGCAGTGGTAGGGATTTGAAGACACCGACCCCTGACCCGGGGAAGAGTATCCTGGACGTGGATAGATGATATTCTGTGATTCATAGTTGCTAGAAGTTATTGTAGAATAAATGGAGAGTGCAACATTTGTATACAATATATTCTGAGTTCACTGTGACTTATAGTTAGTTAATAGAAGTAACTGCAGGATTCAATGAGAGAGAAATATAGCAAAGTGGAATGTTCAGGCTTCAGAGTAATCTGGTGAAACTTTGACACTTAGATGCAAACTAAGGATTGTTGCAGGTTCACAGTACATAATATTATATAAAGCTGTATGTCAGAGTTAAAGCACAGCTGCACAGGTACTTAGACAAGCTGCAAGTTTAGGCATTAATTATTGTTTGTGCATTTAGATGCAAACTTGGTTTATTGCAGGTTCACAGTACATATTATAATGAGCTGTATGTCAGTAATTAGCAGAGCAGCACAGGTGAAAGTTAAGTTTAAGGCATTAATTACTGTTTGAACATATATTGGAGAATCACAGGAAAGCTTTTAATTGAACACATAGATGCAGAGTTCAGAATATGTTAACATATTTGCAGCAGGATATTTCAGCAATGACAACTTGTAGCAGAGAAATATTTATAAAGTTCTGAGTAAGATGCTGTTGTAATTAGAGAGTGATGGTAAGCAAAAGCATAGTTGAATTATAATAAAGTTCAGAGATTGTTAAGTAGCTGTGTCCAGGAAACAGAATGGAGATATTTTTGATACTTGCGGTTTGATGATATTTTGCATAGGTAATAGGAAATGCTGTATCTTGGAATAGTTGCTAAGTTCATGCAGGAAACAGTCACAGACCTCTGTTCAGGATCACAACTTCAATGTTAATGCAAGGCACATTAGACCTGAGAAGGCTTAAAAAGAGGCTGAGGTAATCAGGTGCATGAATGATTAATCAGGCAGGCAGGCTGAATGTGAATACTGCCCAAATGCAGCAGTCAGAAAAGGATTTCTTAAAGGGATAGTGACATTAGGCTGAGATATGTTACATCTACATCCACCTAAGACATCTACAAAAGCCTCTGAAATCCCTATGGAACTCGGTTTCATCAGAGGTCCATTAACACTACAGGAAAAATTAAGAAGAAAAGCTTTAGATCTCTGTATGTACTGTGGAGGGATCGATCACTCTGTAAAGGACTGCTCTCAATTACAGCGTAGGAAGGGTAAGATGAACACCACAAGTATATGTTTATCTGCTAAACAACCACAATCTAATCATTGCTCCCTTCCTATCTTATTACAGTGGGATCAGCAAAGACTCAACTCACAAGCAATCCTTGACTCTGGTGCCAGCCACAATTATATAGATTACCAATTCACTATTGTAAATAAAATTCCACTAGTTAAGAAAATGGTGCCTAGTATACTTCGTTTTATTGATGGTAAGGAAATTACATCAGGACCCATCTTATACCACACCATACCTTTAAGGCTCACCACACATGACCAACACACAGAATTTCTTACTTTTGATGTTATACCCTCACCTCTATATCCCATTATACTTGGTATCAGTTGGTTTAAACAACACGATCCCACTATACAATGGTCAACTTCACATGTCATCTTTGATTCACCTTATTGTAAAAATTTGTGTCTCCATCATGAACAAATTTTACTTGATGTTCCTTTACAAATCCCCAAGGAATACATAACATTCGCTGATGTCTTTGACAAAAAAGAATCAGAGAATCTACCCCCTCATAGGGTTTATGACTGCCCTATAGATCTCCTACCAGGTGTTGATATACCTTACGGCCATATATTTCCCCTCTCTGATCCTGAGTTACAACATCTAAAAACTTATTTGGCAGATAATTTGAAGAAAGGCTTTATACGTCCTTCCACCTCCCCAGCTGGGGCTGGTATTTTTTTTGTTAAAAACAAAGATCAATCCCTAAGACCCATTATCGATTACAGAGAGTTAAACAAGCGTACGATAAAAAACCGCTATCCACTACCTTTAATTCCTCAACTCCTTGATAGATTACAAAATGCTACCATATACACTAAATTGGATCTTAGAGGGGCTTACAACTTGGTACGAATAAAGGAGGGTCATGAATGGCTTACAGCATTCCGTACACGTTATGGCCTTTTTGAATATACTGTGATGCCATTTGGCCTCTGTAATGCCCCGGCTACCTTTCAGTATTTCATAAATGATATCTTCAAGGATTTTTTGGATTTATTTATGGTAATATACCTGGATGACATACTCATATTCTCTACCTCACTTACTGAACACATCAAACATGTCACCCTAGTATTAACACGGTTACGAGAGAACTCTCTTTATGTTAAACTAGAAAAATGCTTATTTCACTCCAAAGAGATTAAATTTCTAGGTTATATTGTATCACCCCAAGGTATCCAGATGGATAATGATAAGATATCGGTAATTCAAAATTGGCCTTCCCCAAAGAGTAAAAAAGATATACAAAGGTTCATGGGTTTCGCCAATTTCTACAGAAAGTTTATTAAAAATTTTGCTGACTTGACTAGACCATTAACTAACTTGACCAAAACTGACACACACTTCAAATGGAACGATGATTTAGAAGGAATATTCAATTTTTTAAAAAAAGCTTTCACTACGGCCCCTATCCTCCAATTCCCTAATTCTGAGTTGCAGTACATCTTGGAAGTAGATGCATCTAATTATGCTTTGGGGGCAATTCTCTCACAGAGGCAGACTCCAAAAGATCCTCTGCATCCTGTTGCCTTCTATTCACGTATTCTTAATTCAGCTGAAATAAACTATCCAATAGGTGATAAAGAACTGTTAGCAATCAAAACATCATTGGAACAATGGAGACACCTTCTAGAAGGGACCCTTCTTCCAATCTTGATTTACACGGATCACAAAAATCTAGAATACCTACAATCTAATAGGACTCTTAGCGCTCGACAGGTCCGATGGAACCTATTCTTGGCTAGATTTAATTATCTTATCACCTACCGTCCTGCAAACAAGAACAAGAAGGCTGATGCCCTTTCAAGACACTTGGTGGACCAAGTGTCACATCCAAACCTTTCACCTTTAATTCCTCTTGACAGATTCTTAGCTTTAACTACAGAACAAAACATTCAGTTCAAATCAGCACAACAGGCTGACTCCAATAAACCATTACAGGTCTTGGATTTACACTCGGATGGGTTGTATTATTATCAACAACAAATCTATGTACCCAACAGTCTCAGAACAACAGTCTTAAAAACTTTACATGATTCTCCATCTGCTGGACACATGGGCATAAAGAAAACTCAAGAATTAGTCTCCAGATTCTTTTGGTGGCCTACCTGCCTCTCTGATGTTGAGGACTACGTTAAAACCTGCTTAATCTGCGAAACTACAAAAAAAGGGAGGACTCCCCCTTACGGGAAATTGATCCCATTACCAACTCCTGACCGTCCTTGGAAGGACATAGCAATTGACTACATAGTCGACCTACCTATTTCTGAAGGGAATAACACCATATTAGTAGTCGTAGACCTATTTAGTAAAATGGCACATTTCGTGCCCTACCATAAGCTGCCAACTTCTTCTGAAACCATTTCCTTAATGATACATCATATATTCAAGTATCACGGACTCCCTAATAGTATTACCTCAGATAGGGGAACTCAATTCACCAGCCAATTCTGGAAACAACTTTGTCACTCATTGGGTATTTCTAGACGTCTCAGTACCTCTTTCCATCCCCAAACTAATGGCCAGACTGAAAGGACAAACCAGTGCATAGAACAATATTTAAGATGTTTCATTTCAGCTAAACAAGATACCTGGACACAATTACTACCATACGCAGAATTCGCCTTCAACAATTCCATCCATTCCTCTACAAAGTTCACACCATTCTTCATTAATTATGGTTTCCATCCTTCTTTTGAATGGGATTCTATGGACAGCAACAGTTGTCCTGTTGTGAATGACCTCATCAACACTATTAGTGAATCTTTTTCACTAACTGCTGAAAATATTCGCATCGCCAAGGATCGCTATAAATTCCATTATGATAAAAAAAGGATTTCCTCGCCTAAATATAGTGTAGGTGACTACGTTTGGTTATCAACACGTAATCTACATTTACCCCTTCCTTCCAGGAAATTATCTTCAAACTTCATTGGACCATTTCCCATCATAAAAATTGTGAATATGAACGCTGTTACTCTCGCATTACCAGCAAATCTGAAATCCCATCCTACCTTTCATGTGTCTCTCCTCAAGCCTTATAGACAACTTCGTCACCATGATCCTTCTATTCCTTTACTTCCTCATCTACAGGATACCACCCTGGAGTATGAGGTACAAGATGTCTTGGACTCCCGACGTTTTCGTGGGCAGCTTCAGTATCTGGTCCATTGGAAGGGCTACCCTGATTCGGAGGACTCCTGGGAACCGGCTTCCAATCTCTCTGCCCCCCGGTTGGTGGCCAGGTTCCATGAACGTTATCCTGATCGTCCTGGACTCGATCCCCGGAGTTGATCTTTGGGGGGGGGGTCCTGTAATAATTGACTAAGTTCTTTGCCTTATCCTTTGTATAGCCGTGTCTTTTCACACTTACATAACTCCTCCCCAACAAGCAGTTTAAATTTCCCTCCTACTCATACCAAATTGCTTGATTGTTGAATCCAGCTTCTCACCCTCTAACCTGCTTGCAACTTTAGAGTCAGACGCGGCTCACCTCTCTTCCTAACACAGGACCGGAACCGGCAAGCTGTGACGTCACACGCCATCGCACACGCTGCAATTTCCCCAAACTCTGCAGGGGAACTTCGCTCTGTCCGGACAGACCTCACCCTTTACTTTTACTAGTAAGTCTCAAAAGCGCTTCCTTCAAACTCATACCGAAGTAACTTACGATCATTCAGCAATTACTCCTGACATGTCTCAGAATCTTAGTTAGGTTGCTTTCATATGTAAATGCTCTATTCAACCTATATTCTTAAGAGTTCAGATTCAACACCTAATTGCTGCATAAATCTCATTAACCCTATTTGTTGCCTTAAGTTGTACACTATGTCTGCTGCCACCTATGATTAGATATGGTATGTCTACAACTTTAACTTGCAATTGCTTGTTGTTTATATGTGGGAACCAGTTTGTCAATACTGAGTGGGGCTATATGCTCTGAGGTCTCAGCCATTGTCACTCCTATCCTTATATTAAAGTGAACTGTATCTAATGATTCTGATCCTTGCTGCCTTCCCTCACTTACACAGAATCACTGATACATTCACAACACTCCTAAACCTGCAGTTGTGGTCCTAAAAATTCCCTCTCTCCTTTACAGGGGTGAGATTACCTTCCACAGGCTGACACTTTCTCAGGCCATATCTTCTCTGTATACTCTCTCTTCTCTCTCAGGCCATATCTTCTCTTTATACTCTCTCTTCTCTCTCAGGCCATATCTTCTCTTTACACTCTCCCTTCTCTCTCAGGCCATATCTTCTCTTTATACTCTCTCTTCTTTCTCAGGCCATATCTTCTCTTTATACTCTCTCTTCTTTCTCAGGCCATATCTTCTCTTTATACTCTCTCTTCTCTCTCAGGCCATATCTTCTCTTTATACTCTCTCTTCTCTCTCAGGCCATATCTTCTCTTTACACTCTCCCTTCTCTCTCAGGCCATATCTTCTCTTTATACTCTCTCTTCTTTCTCAGGCCATATCTTCTCTTTATACTCTCTCTTCTTTCTCAGGCCATATCTTCTCTTTATACTCTCTCTTCTCTCTCAGGCCATATCTTCTCTTTATACTCTATCTTCTCTCTCAGGCCATATCTTCTCTTTATACTTTCTCTTCTCTCTCAGGCCATATCTTCTCTTTATACTTTCTCTTCTCTCTCAGGCCATATCTTCTCTGTATACTCTCCATTCTCTCTCAGGCCATATCTTCTCTTTATACTCTCCATTCTCTCTCAGGCCATATCTTCTCTTTATACTCTATCTTCTCTCTCAGGCCATATCTTCTCTTTATACTTTCTCTTCTCTCTCAGGCCATATCTTCTCTGTATACTCTCTCTTCTCTCTCAGGCCATATCTTCTCTTTACACTCTCTCTTCTCTCTCAGGCCATATCTTCTCTTTATACTCTCTCTTCTCTCTCAGGCCATATCTTCTCTTTATACTTTCTCTTCTCTCTCAGGCCATATCTTCTCTTTATACTCTCCATTCTCTCTCAGGCCATATCTTCTCTTTATACTCTCCATTCTCTCTCAGGCCATATCTTCTCTTTATACTCTCCCTTCTCTCTCAGGCCATATCTTCTCTTTATACTCTCCCTTCTCTCTCAGGCCATATGTTCTCTTTATACTCTCTTTTCTCTCTCAGGCCATATCTTCTCTTTATACTCTCTCTTCTCTCTCAGGCCATATCTTCTCTTTATACTCTCTCTTCTCTCTCAGGCCATATCTTCTCTTTATACTCTCTCTTCTCTCTCAGGCCATATCTTCTCTTTACACTCTCTCTTCTCTCTCAGGCCATATCTTCTCTGTATACTCTCCCTTCTCTCTCAGGCCATATCTTCTCTTTATACTGTCCCTTCTCTCTCAGGCCATATCTTCTCTTTATACTCTCTCTTCTCTCTCAGGCCATATCTTCTCTTTATACTATCTCTTCTCTCTCAGGCCATATCTTCTCTTTATACTCTCTCTTCTCTCTCAGGCCATATCTTCTCTTTATACTCTCCCTTCTCTCTCAGGCCATATCTTCTCTTTATACTCTCCCTTCTCTCTCAGGCCATATCTTCTCTTTATACTCTCCATTCTCTCTCAGGCCATATCTTCTCTTTATACTCTCTCTTCTCTCTCAGGCCATATCTTCTCTTTATACTCTATCTTCTCTCTCAGGCCATATCTTGTCTTTATACTCTCTCTTTTCTCTCAGGCCATATCTTCTCTTTATACTCTCTCTTCTCTCTCAGGCCATATCTTCTCTTTATACTTTCTCTTCTCTCTCAGGCCATATCTTCTCTTTACACTCTCTCTTCTCTCTCAGGCCATATCTTCTCTTTATACTCTCTCTTCACTCTCAGGCCATATCTTCTCTGTATACTCTCTCTTCTCTCTCAGGCCATATCTTCTCTGTATACTCTCTCTTCTCTCTCAGGCCATATCTTCTCTGTATACTCTCTCTTCTCTCTCAGGCCATATCTTCTCTTTACACTCTCTCTTCTCTCTCAGGCCATATCTTCTCTTTATAATTTCTCTTCTCTCTCAGGCCATATATTCTCTTTATACTCTCTCTTCTCTCTCAGGCCATATCTTCTCTTTATACTCTCTCTTCTCTCTCAGGCCATATCTTCTCTTTATACTTTCTTTTCTCTCTCAGGCCATATCTTCTCTTTACACTCTCTCTTCTCTCTCAGGCCATATCTTCTCTTTGTACTCTCTCTTCTTTCTCAGGCCATATCTTCTCTGTATACTCTCTCTTTTCTCTCAGGCCATATCTTCTCTTTATACTCTCCCTTCTCTCTCAGGCCATATCTTCTCTTTATACTCTCTCTTCTCTCTCAGGCCATATCTTCTCTTTATACTCTCCCTTCTCTCTCAGGCCATATCTTCTCTTTATACTCTCTCTTCTCTCTCAGGCCATATCTTCTCTTTATACTCTCTCTTTTCTCTCAGGCCATATCTTCTCTTTATACTCTCCCTTCTCTCTCAGGCCATATCTTCTCTGTATACTCTCCCTTTTCTCTCAGGCCATATCTTCTCTTTATACTCTCTCTTCTCTCTCAGGCCATATCTTCTCTTTATACTCTCTCTTCTCTCTCAGGCCATATCTTCTCTTTATACTCTCTCTTCTCTCTCAGGCCATATCTTCTCTTTATACTCTCTCTTCTCTCACAGGCCATATCTTCTCTTTATAATTTCTCTTCTCTCTCAGGCCATATCTTCCCTTTACACTCTCTCTTCTCTCTCAGGCCATATCTTCTCTTTATACTCTCTCTTCACTCTCAGGCCATATCTTCTCTTTATACTCTCTCTTCTCTCTCAGGCCATATCTTCTCTTTATACTCTCTCTTCTCTCTCAGGCCATATCTTCTCTTTATACTCTCTCTTCTCTCTCAGGCCATATCTTCTCTTTATACTCTCTCTTCTCTCTCAGGCCATATCTTCTCTTTACACTCTCTCTTCTCTCTCAAGCCATATTTTCTCTTTATACTCTATCTTCTCTCTCAAGCCATATCTTCTCTTTACACTTTCTCTCCTCTCTCAAATATTTTCACTGGTTTTTTCTCCACTCTCTTAACGCTATCTTTTTCTCCACTTTCACTGTTCCTCTACAATCTCTCTCTCTGCCCCTGTTTACCCTCTCAGAAGTAACAGCCTAAGCACTAATGGGGCCCCTATAGCCCTAGAGGAATATCATATAATTGCCCTTTCATGGATTTATAATATACCTTTAGATAATATTTGTAGACATTCACTCACTAACTTTCACTCGCAATTGTTAAATTTCCACTCACTAATGGCTAGTGGGCTAGTTACTTTTTCTTTTTCCTGCTTTTCTTGTAATTTAAAGGAATAGTCTACTCCCGAATTGTTATTGTTTAAAAAGTTACATAATCCCTTTTTTACCCATTCCCCAGTTTTGCATAACCAACACAGTTATATTAATACTCTTTTTACCTGTGTGATTATCTTGTATCTAAGCCTCTGCAAACTGCCCCTTATCTCAGTTCTTTTGACAGACTTGCATTTTAGACAATCAGTGCTGACTCTAAAATAACTCTATGGGAGTGAGCACAATGTTATCTATATGGCACACATGAACTAGCCCTGTCTAACTGTAAAAAAATATCAATATGGACTGAGATAAGAGGTGGTTTTTAACAGTTTAGAAATCAGTTTGAGTCTACCTAGGTTTAGCTTTCACCAAAGAATACAAAGAGATCAAGGCAAATTTGATGATAAAAGTAAATTGGAAAGTTGTTTAAAATTGCATTCCCTATCTGAATCACGAAAGTTTAATTTTGACCAGACTGTCCCTTTAACTCTAAAAGCTGTGTTTTTCCCCACTGCCCCAGAGAGTACCCTGCAACATGTGATTGGTTGATTGGTGCAGGAGCTCAGTTATATCTGTCTTTAATTGGTCGTAGAAAAGAAGATACAATAAACATACTGAAGAGACTTTCCAAGAGATGTGTAGCTGGGCTGCAAAACAATACACATTATGCTAATAAAATGACAGTATTAAATACTTATTTTGTATGCAGACCTTGTTGCTTCATTTTCTATACACGTTAAAAATTTTTTTATTTTACTTTCCATTAAAACAGACAAGTTTCATATTGAGCTAAAGACCATTAGAGAAAAAATAGCCAATCTCAAATTGACTGAGAAAGAAAGACTTGGCGTGATTAGCAGTTTACAAAAACATTAAGTGGAAGCAGATGATTACAAATTTATTCTAATTACTAACACTTCCAGGCACTAAGTGCACCAGACGGATGGGATTAGTGATTTCAATGTATTATTTATACAGTAACGCGGTCACTAATAGATAGAAATCCTCCGCATCAGTTCAGCACCAGTAACAGATTAGACTGTAAACGGACAATGGCCTAGATTTACGGAGGATGGATTTGCCTTACAGTGAGTAACATCTGTCCAATTACTGTTATCTAATTTAGAGTACAATAGATAAAATATAAAGTGTCAACAGTCAAACCCCACCCACTGTTTGCCTTATTTGTAGGAGCCAATCTGGGCTTTGCCCTGCAGACAACAAGGCTAGCAATTGTCATAAAATGAGTATAAAGCAAATTGTTTTGCAGTCGTTATCTGATAGGGACAGATATATAGCAGGATTAGCATTGAGACATCAGCAGGTGCATTTCAAGATCTGAGAATTAGAAATTGCTCAACTTTCAGAGCCAAATGAGATAAATAGGGGACAAAATAAATAATGAAAATATATTGGAAAGTTGTTTCATTACATAAAACGAAACATTATATATAAAAATGTTTACTGTCCCTTTAACTGCTTCACTACCAGGACTTTCAGAGAAGGACTTGCCCAAAATACTGGAGAAATTTTAGGATTTTTGATATCACTCCATTTAAACAGAAAAAAAATAACTATATATTTCTTAAGTAGGCAACCTAAGGTATTGATCTAGGCCCATTTTGGTATATTTCATGCCACCATTTCCCCGCCAAATCATATTAACAAAATATGAAAATTGTTGAAATTATTTACATACCACTTGTGCAATCATGACAGAAATGATTGTAAAAGTTTTTCTGGGATCCCCTTTGTTCATAAATAGCAGACATGCATGGCTTTCGCATTGGTTTTTAGTAATTAGAAGATCACTAATGTAGGTATTGCCCTCCCAGCTGACACCTCTCTGATCCCTCTCAAACAGCTCTCTAACCCTTCCGCTAGTGGCTGCCATCTGGCAGCTGTCTGCTAGTACCTAATTTATAGATATTTTTAATTTTTTTATTATTTTTAATTTTTTTATTTAGTGCAGTGGTCCCCCACCTCCCCCTCCTGGCGATCGTTATATTGGGCGCCCTCACCGCCCCCATGCCACCCCTTTTCTGTAGTGCAGCGCCCCATTCCTTCCTCTACCTTCAATTTTTTTTTCTGTAGCAAAGGGCCCCTCCCCCTTCCTCCCCGATCGCTCTCTTGCCATATGAAGGCAGATGCAGTTTGGACGTAGATCTAAGTTATGTTGCACAATGGGCTATGTATCGCATGATGTTGATCTACGTCCATTTGGCCCAAGGGGTTAACGGGACTGTAAAGTCAAAATTAAAGGACTACTCAATGCTGTAGAATTGTATAATTAGCAAGTGCATCATACAAAGACAATGATTTAACACCTACACTGAATTTCAAATAAGCAGTAGATTTTTTTTCTGACAAATTTAATCCGATTTTTCCGGCCCCCTGTATCATGCGACAGACATCAGCCAATCACAGACTAGTATATGTATACCCTGTTAGCTTGTGCACATGCTCAGTAGGATCTTGTTCCTGGGCAAAATGTAATGATGGAAGTAAATTGGAAAGTGTCTTCAAACTGCTCTATCTGAATCATAAACATTTATTTTGACATGAGTGTCCCTTTAAACTTTCATGATTCAGATAGAGGGAACAATTAAAAAAACAAAAAACTTTCCAATTTACTTCTAGTATTTCCTTTACTGTGGTTACATATAATGATGTTTATGACAGATGAGTTCAACACTTACCTTTGGACCAGGAAACCCCTGAAAACCCATTAAACCTTGGTCTCCATCTTCTCCCTGTAATATGAGCACTCATTAGAGACCTGCGTTTGTTGCATGTTTTTCTCAGAGACGAACACACAGAAACAGTGAAGTTACTTACAAAAAGCCCTTTGATTCCAGCTTCTCCTTTGATACCTTGATCACCTTGAGATCCGGGATGACCCCTCACACCTGGTTTCCCAGGGTGACCCCGTAGCCCCTTCTCACCCTAAAAAAACAACAACAAAAAAACAAAACAAGTTAACAATGACATCCAAGCAAGTTTATCAAGAATATAACAAATACAGCTCAATCCCTATATAATCACTGATAACTTTTCTTACATTTAAATTATTTGCATTATAGGGACATCCAATGCAACGTTCACATGCTCTAATTTGTTACAGCATGTGACATCTGCATTACTGACCCTACATCAGTGGTCGAAAAATCTGTTCAAAATTTAGGAGTCAGTAAGAATATTTCGAAGCCAGACATACTTTTCGGAACCAGACAGTGGTATTTGTATATAGATATAGGGAAAATCACCCAAAAAGTTAGGAGCCAGGGTTAAAATTCTAAGAGCCAGTGGCTCTCTGGCTCCTGGGCTTGTCAAGCTCTGGCCCACACTACTTATAGTCCAATGGCAACAGCAAATCAATCTTACACTTATACTTTTTTTTGCATTTTTAAAACAAAATCATACTTTTTGCAGCCTCTGCTGGTTGTCTATTTTATTTTGTCTGTATGTCCCTTTAAATAGACATTAAATACTCTGATATTGTGATATAAAATGTTGAATTATAAGTAGTAAAACAAACTTTTGCAAATAACCTTTAATTATTTATTATATTGTGAGTTGGAATGGGCAAGGGGGGGGTGCGTGGTTGGCAGGGCTGGTCTTTAAAAAATCTCTCAATCTCTCTCAGTCTCAATCCAGCCCTGTACCTGAGGGCTGGAGAGTTGAATGACAAGATGCAACCTCTTATTGTACATCACCTGCTAATCTGAATAAACTCGGGCTGCTGTATAATCTCATTTACTGGTCTGTCTTGAAATATAAAGTTTAGGAATAACCTTTTTCTTTTTAAATGGACATTACATTCAAAATGATATACAATATATTTTATTTACGCATTATTTTGTGATACCTTCAGCCCTGGGAGTCCAGGACTCCCTGGGATACCATTGGTTCCTTTCTCTCCACGTGACCCTGGATAACCAGCCAATCCCGAAAGACCTAGGCTGCCCTTTTCACCCTACAAAATAACAAATCCGTTTAGAATTTTCTCTTAAAACCTTTCATGCAGCATTTCTATAAATATAAACATATGTAACCTTAAAGCGCACTTACATAAAGCCTTACAAATAAAAAGTCATATATATTATTATATTATATATTATTATAGTAAGTAACACATAAATATTTTAATTAATAACAAAAAATTAATATTAACAAGAGGGTTGAGCCTCGAATATGTTGTGGTATTTATGTCTGACCAAACGCCTATGAACTAGACTCTCCTCCCATTTACTTCCTGTGCAGCTCTTGCTGGATATGGCCACAGCACTGAGAGATATCAGGTATGGATGTAACTGATGTGAATAAGGACATCTTCTTCCTGAGCACAGACATTGGAGCCTGTTATCAGCATGAACTCATATGTGTTAGGACTACCTGTTGTGAACCGCAGCCAAATCCTCCCGGTGTAAGTACTTTAAAGCACCTTAGATTTGGTTTTTCTTCCAATTTTGATTGGGATCTTCTTTCCAATTTCAGCGTTTTCCTTACATTTGGAGTCTGCTCACCGCACTCAAGCCTCCTTTTGTGGGATTTGTCCCTCTCGTGGATATGAACTTTATTCGTTTGATTATGTTATTTTAACCCACTGTGTACGCTGGATTGTATGTTTTTTATTGCATATATATCTTTTATTGCATACATTTTATCTCTTTTTGATACTACATTATCATTTATTTCATTTATGGTCTCCTTCTCCCAGGAGATTTTTTAGTTTTGTTTTTTATTATCTCTCTGATTAAATGCAATTTTATAATACGCTAATTTCTGCCATGCATTGCTAATTAAGCTGTCTTGTACAGCGCTACAGTGTTTTTTCCTTTTAGGACTTTTCCTTTTAGGATTTCCCATTGTGCTACAAAGACACATCTGCAGGAGATTAAATCTCCACAGAAGGCGGCACTACAGAGTGAAAAAAGACTCCACAACCATTCTGCTCCATAACCTGTCCGCCTGCTCTGAGACGGCAGACAGAAATCGCTAAAAACAACCCAATCCAATACGATCGGGTTGATTGATACACCCTGCTAGCGGCCGCAAATCTGCAGGGAGCGGCATTGCACCAGCAGTTCACAAGAACTGCTGGTGCAATGATAAATACAGACAGCGTATGCTGTCAGCATTTATCAATGTGCGGTGGACATGATCTGCAATTTTGCACATTAGTAAATAGGACCCCTAGTGTGGTTAATCCCAAAATTTAATTCAATCATATTTTGAATTCAATCCCAGAGGCGTTCTGGTCTTAAGTTTAAAGATCCAGAACACCTCACGCTTGGCTAAAAGAGCATCAATATTGCCCCCTCTCTTAGGTACATTCGCTTTGCTATGCATCTGAAATTATTCAGCTTTGAGTCATGTAGGGTAGCAAAATGTTGCACCAAGGGAGTGGTGGATTTACCTCTGGTTATGGTGGAGATGTGTTCCCTAATTCGAGAGTTAATATCTCTGGAGGTAAGGCCCACATACTGAATATTGCATCTTATACAAGGGATAAGGTATATCACATAAGTGCAGGTGCAATTACGACATGTTTTGATGCCACTTACTGCAGAGGTAAAAGTGTTGGTGATCTGGATATACTCTCAGGGCTTGCATTTTCTGTGACCACACCTGTACATACCCTTGTGGATAAGCCAGGAGATCCCTGCTCTATTAAATTCTTTTAATTGTTTTGGGTGATAAAAGAGACCCGAGAGTACGGCACCTCTTATATGAACACCGTAAGCCTTGTTGTACTACATCCTTTAATTGATCGTCTGCCGCTAAGAGTGGATAGTGCTTTTTAACAATACTACATATTTTAGAGTATTGGGCAATATAGCTGGTAACAAAGTGAACTCCCTCAAAGTTATTAGCTTTAGTTTTGATCTTTTTTGTCTTGTAATAGTGATTTCCTTGGGATCAGTTGTACTTTCTTTTTAGCTTCATTAATATGACTGCTGCTATGTTTCCTTTCTATGAGTCTCTGTTCCAACAGTTTTGCCTCATGCAAATAGTCTTCCTCTCTACTGCAATTTCATTTTAGTCTAGTAAATTGGCCCTTGGCCACCACGTAAGAGGTATTTTTAGGATGACAACTATGTGCATGAAGAGTGTTGCCAGATATGGGTTCAAGAAAGACCTTGGTGTCAATCCTGCCATCTCCAGCGCTTACCAGTCATAGATTAAGAAAGTTAATACTTTTAGGATTACTCTCAAAAGTAAATTTTAAACCCTTGTCATTGATATTTAACCATTGGAGAAATGATCCAATATCATCAGTAGGACCCGACCAAATAAGAAGCAGGTCATCTATATAACGCTTAAAAAAGCGTAATTGGGACCTAAAGGGATTCTTATCTCTAAAGATGTGGGTGTATATATGTACATGGTTGTGGAGCCTTTATTCACTCCGTAGTGTCGCCTTCGGTGGAGATTTAATCTCCTGCAGATGTGTCTTTGTAACCTGCAGGCTTCTTTAAGGCGTTCAGTTATATACATATATAACCTGGATAGTTTATTGGGTCAACTCTGTATAAATTTCATCATTTTTACAGTTTATACATTGTGTATTGATAGGGCAATTTACAGGGTCTTCTTTCATATGATTTATTTATATATATTTATGTCTGTTTACGTGTTTCATTACAGGGCTATGTTTATCCTGTTTAGATTAAGTATGTCAAGTGGGCGTATTTTGTTTTTATTGCCTGACCAATCAGCTAATCTTGTATGCTTTTCAACCATGTATCCTATGTTTGCACCCCAGGCTATGATTACGGCTTAAGTGCCAAAACATGTTAGCCAAGGTGCTACGCTCTCTGTAACTACTTTTGTGGATGCGTCCATGGCATTTTTTAACACTTTTGTTTAATAAAGGACATTTTACTATATGAAGACAGCGGTACCTTTTCATTGTTTCCTGTAACTTAGGGCAATGCCCTACAAAAGGCCCTTTTAAGGGCTATTGGTAGTTTAGTATTAGATTAGGGGGTGTTTTAATTGGGGGGGCTTTTTTATTTTCATAGGGATTAGGTTTAATTTTTTTATTTTTGATAATTTTGTTTCTAATTTTCTGTAATGTTAGACTTTTTAATTTTTTTTAATTTTAGATTAATTTAAATTTATTTTTGTTATTTTTAAAGTAATGTTAGGTTTTTAATTGTAACTTAGTATTTTTTAATTAAGGTAATTGGGGTTAATTAAGGGGGTGTTAGGTTAGGGGGCTTAGTAATTTAAATAGGTTAATTGCGTTGTGGTTTTTGGCGGTTTAGGGGTTAATAGATTAATTAGGTTAATTGTGATGTGGGTTAATGGCGGTTTAGGGGTTAATAGATTTATTAGGTTAATTGCGATGTGGGTTAATGGCGGATTAGGGGTTAATAGTTTAATTTGGTTAATTGCGATGAGGGTGAATGGCGGATTAGGGGTTAATAGTTTAATTAGGTTAATTGTGATGTGGGTGAATGGCGGTTTAGGGGTTAATAGATTTATTAGGTTAATTGCGATGTGGGTTAATGGCGGATTAGGGGTTAATAGTTTCATTATGTTAATTGTGATGAGGGTGAATGGCGGATTAGGGGTTAATAGTTTAATTAGGTTAATTGTGATGTGGGTGAATGGCGGATTAGGGGTTAATAGTTTAATTAGGTTAATTGCGATGTGGGTGAATGGTGCATTGGGGTTAATGGTTTAATAAGGTAAATTGCGATGTGGGTGAATGGCGGATTAGAGGTTAATAGTTAAATTTGGTTAATTGCGATGTGGGTGAATGGCGGATTAGGGGTTAATTGTTAAATTTGGTTAATTGCGATGTGGGTTAATACTTTTATTAGGTAGATTGCAATGTGGGTGAATGGCGGATTAGGGGTTAATAGTTTTATTAGTTATTGCGGTGGGGGTTGGGGGTTGGCGGTTGACAGGTAGATAGATATTGTGTATGCGTTAGGTGTTAGTTAATATTTTCAGGGAGTTACAGTGCTCACATTTTCAGCGTAGGGCTTGTTGTGCCTACCTATGTGTGGCGAGGTGAAAATGGAGTCAAATTTCTCCATTTTCGCCACGTAAGTCCTTGCGCTGAATATGTGATACCGATTTGCGACATGGTTCTATGTTAGTTTATGGGAGTAAAAATTGCGAGCCATGGGTGAAATATACGTGCCGCATTTATATGCCGCGCCATTATATGTTATACCAAAACCGCATAAAAACGGCGTTGCCGGCTTTTGCGGGTGACGCAGCATATGTAATCTTGCCCTATATGTTAATGTTTCCCCCCCAACATATTTGTTCTATTAATATACATTTTCTAGCATTGAGAGTTTATTCATTAAATGAGTAAGACATGTTTGTTGCAGATGTGCTGAGATCTGCCTGCAGTAAAAATCAAGGAGGGCATGTTTTCCTTTTATTATTTTAACCTTTTAATTATGCAATACTTAAACATCTTACATTTTAAGTGATGTGGGAAAAGTCCTCTCCTTCTTTATTATCAAATCAAAGGATTACCGAATAGTTTTGTCCTCATCAAAGAATCATGCAAAGCAGCAACAAAACACAAAAAAGCACCACAAAAGTGATTACCCATTTCTTATCTTAAAGGGACACTGTACCCAAAAATTTTCTTTTGTGATTCAGATTGAGCATGCAATTTTAAGCAACTTTCTAATTTATTCCTATTATCAATTTTTCTTCGTTCTCTTGCTATCTTTATTTGAAAAAGAAGGCATCTAAGCTAAGGAGCCAGCAAATTTGTGGTTCAGAACCATGGACAGCACTTGTTTATTGGTGCTGTCCAATCAGCAAGGACAACCCAGGTTGTTCACCAAAAATGGGCCGGCATCTAAACTTACATTCTTGCTTTTCAAATAAACATACCAAGAGAATGAAGAAAATTTGATAATAGGAGTAAATTAGAAAGTTGCTTAAAATTGCATGCTCTATCTGAATCACAAAATAAAAAAATTGGGTTCAGTGTCCCTTTAAAGGGACAATTTGCTTGTATGTTATTGCTTTTTTAAAAAAAAAAAAAAAAAAGATAATCCCTTTATTACCCATTCTCCTGTTTTGCATAGCCAACACGGTTATATAAATGTATTTTTTACCTCTATAATTACCCCCGCAGACTGCCCCTTATCTCACAGTTTCTTGTTTTAGCAATTTACAATCATGCATTTTAGCCAATTAGTGTTGTTTCCTGTGAACTCATTATCATTCTCCACGAGAGTGAGCACAAGGTTATATATATGGCACACATGAACTAGCATTGTCTGGCTGTAGTGCAAGTTTGGAAAAAGAAAGAAAAAAAAAGCGCTAAAATAAGGGGCGACCTGCAGGGGCTTAGAATCAGGAAATTAACAAATGCATAAAGAACAAGATTATGTGAAAGCATTTGGTCTTATTTTCAAATGAGTAGTAGATTTGTTTCTGATAAATTTCTAAATGAGCAATTTACCTTCCCCCTGTATCATGTGACAGCTATCAGCCAAAAAAAGTGTGCATATAAAAAGACGGTGCACATTTAGATAATGAAAGTGAATTGGAAAGTTGTTCAAAATTCTGTGCGCTATCTGATCCATGAAAGTTTAATTTTCACTTTAGTGTCCCTTTAAATTGATTACATAGCGCATGGCATTTTAAAATAACTTTCCAGTTTACTTCTATTATCAGTTTTGCTTAGTTCTTTTGGTATCTTTTATTTAACAATAATCCTAGGTGAGCTCAGGAGCATGCACGTGTCTAGCGATCTAGCATTGTTTTAAACAATGTTATACATAGTTGCAAACACTGCTCCTTTACAGTACTAAAGACACGTGCACACTCCTGAGCCCCTATTGTCCTACCTAGCTTTACACTTCAACTAAGGATATAAAGAGAACAAAGCAGTTGATAATAGAAATAAATTGGATAGTTGTTTAAAATAACATGCTCTATCTAAGTCATGAAAGTTGAATTTTATGTTTAGTGTCCCTTTAAATAAACAGTTGGATTATGACAATGTAAATAAATAGTGATGGCAAATACTCAACTGTTTTGCTGCAACTTTCGCAAAATCAGAGTTTAAGGTGAATCAGTAAAGAGACCTTTTAATACGAGAACGATATTGGATAAAATGTTAAGTAAAAGTTGTTTTATTTATATGGAAACTATAATGCATTATTGGTTTTGTACTTCCTACTAAACCGCACTGGCTGATAAGGACAACAATTCCTGCTTCACTGCTGGATATGGACACGTCTGACAAGAAACCCCTGATTTATTCAGGACAAGCACATGAGTATTAGGAAAAAAAACAAATACATTTTGAAATAAATTAAACTAAAAAGTTGACTTCAGTGTCCCTTTAACTCCTCCACCAGTGGGGGTTCTAGCAGCTAATTAATGAGGGGGCAAACATTTCCACTGGCGTAGTCAGTGCAGGTAGGGGTGTGGTCACAGGTGTTCCATGGGTGGAGTTGGGTAGTTGAGGGTGTGGTCAGGTAGTTGGGGGCGTGGCTATGTGTGAAAAAATAGCTGTGGGAGGGGCTATTTTGTCCCTTTTCCTTAGCACAATGGGGGTACAACCTAAAAGACTATAATTTTGCACCACTGTAGAACTGTCACTATGCTACCCCAATGTAAGCATCATCTGCATTCACATCCTACTTATTTACATACTTACTAACATTTCCACAGGCTTTCCAAGAAAGGAGGCAAGGGTACTTGTGGGAGGACATGCACCTGTGTTTTGTGGGTGGGGACAGGTGTATTGTAGGGACTGGGCAGAGTCTGGACATGCTATAGGTGGAGCCAAGGAAGTTTCCAAACTGTGACAATCCTGCAGGATTTAGGACACTAAGGAGACCTCCCTGATCTAACAAATCTCACTGCATCACCATAAAGACCCAGGGGACTATCTGCAGTCTCACTTCATCTCTCTATACCTATCTATACTAGTCATATAGTATTTGTTTAGCAGCGCTGTAATAACTCATGCAAAGTACTTACGGGGAGTCCAGGTTTTCCGAATAAACCAGGTTTTCCAGCATTTCCAGAGGCACCTTCAGGCCCAGGAAATCCATCTGCACCTCTCAATCCGACTGTCCCAGGTTGTCCCTAAAATGCCAACAAATGACAGTAATGTTAACAAGTATATTCATGGTAGCATTAAATGTGTGTTTGTTTGTGTGTGCACTGTGCGTTTGTGTGCATGTGTATGTGGGTATTTGTGTGTATGAGTATGTGTGCATGTGTGTGTATGGGTATGTGTGCATATGTGTGTATGGGTATGTGTGCATATGTGTGTATAAGTATGTGTGCATGTGTTTGTATGAGTATGTGTGCATGTGTGTGTATGGGTATGTGTGCATATGTGTGTATGGGTATGTGTGCATGTGTGTATGGGTATGTTAGAATATGTGTGAATATGTGTATGGGTATGTGTGAATATGTGTGTATAGGTATGTCTTCATGTACGTATGGGTATGTGTGCATGGGTATGTGTGCATATGTGTGTATGGGTATGTGTGCATATGTGTGTATGAGTATGTGTGCATATGTGTGTATGGGTATGTATGCATATGTGCGTATGGGTATGTATGCATATGTGCGTATGGGTATGTGTGCATATGTGTGTATGGGTATGTGTGCATATGTGTGTATGAGTATGTGTGCATATGTGTGTATGAGTATGTGTGCATATGTGTGTATGGGTATGTGTGCATATGTGTGTATGAGTATGTGTGCATATGTGTGTATAGGTATGTATGCATATGTGCGTATGGGTATGTGTGCATATGTGTGTATGGGTATGTGTGCATATGTGTGTATGAGTAGGTGTGCATATGTGTGTATGAGTATGTGTGCATATGTGTGTATGGGTATGTATTCATATGTGCATATGGGTATGTGTGCATATGTGTGTATGGGTATGTGTGCATGTGTGTATAGGTATGTGTGCATGTGTGTATAGGTATGTGTTCATGGGTATGTGAGCAAGTGTGTATAGGTATGTGTGCATGTGTGTATGGGTATGTGTGCATGTGTGTATATGTATGTGTGCATGGGTATGTGTGTATAGGTATGTGTGCATGGCTATGTGTGTATAGGTATTTGTGCATGTGTGTATAGGTATGTGCATGGGTATGTGTGTATAGGTATGTGTGCATGTGTGTATAGGTATGTGTGCATGGGAATGTGTGTATAGGTTTGTGTGCATGTGTTTATGAGTATGTGTGCATGTGTGCATAGGTATGTGTGCATGGGTATGTGTGCATATGTGTGTATAGGTATGTGTGCATATGTGTGTATGGGTATGTGTGAATATGTGTATATGGGTATGTGTGCATATGTGTGTATAGGTATGTGTGCATATGTGTGTATGGGTATGTGTGAATATGTGTATATGGGTATGTGTGCATGTGTGTATATGTATGTGTGCATGGGTATGTGTGTATAGGTATGTGTGCATGGCTATGTGTGTATAGGTATTTGTGCATGTGTGTATAGGTATGTGCATGGGTATGTGTGTATAGGTATGTGTGCATGTGTGTATAGGTATGTGTGCATGGGTATGTGTGTATAGGTTTGTGTGCATGTGTTTATGAGTATGTGTGCATGTGTGTATAGGTATGTGTGCATGGGTATGTGTGCATATGTGTGTATAGGTATGTGTGCATATGTGTGTATGGGTATGTGTGAATATGTGTATATGGGTATGTGTGCATATGTGTGTATAGGTATGTGTGCATATGTGTGTATGGGTATGTGTGAATATGTGTATATGGGTATGTGTGCATGTGTGTATGGGTATGTGTGAATATGTGTCTGTGTATGGGTATGTGTGAAAAATTAAAATAACATATCTTGTGAGCAATCATGTAACTTACAGTAATGCCAGGCTTGCCAGGGGTGCCCCTTGGTCCCTTCTTCCCTTTAGGCCCCTACAAATGAAAAAAATGTACAGTTAGGGCAACATATGGTATATCTAGTAGCAGAGACATTAAATTGTGATGTTCCTAACAATCAGTATCATAATAAGCTGTCACACAGGTGCCAGGGGCATTATGGTACCACAGCACAATCCTACAAACCACAGCCAAACAAGGTTAAAGGGACATTAAACCCAATTTTTTCCTTTCATGATTTAGAAAGAGCATGCCATTTTAAACAACTTTCTAATTTACTTCTATTGTCCAATTTGCTTCATTCTTTTGATATCCTTTGCTGAAAAGTATATCTAGATAGGATCAGTAGCTTCTGATTGGTGGCTGTACATAGATGCCTCATGTGATTGGCTCACACATTTATTTTTCTTCAACTAAGGATATCTAAAAAAATAAAGCAAATTAGATAATAGATGAAATGGGAGACATTATCAATGCACAAGCAGTTCACCAGAACTACTTGTGCAATGCCGCCCCCTGCAGATTCGCGGCCAATTGGCTGCTAGCAGGGGGTGTCAATCAGCCCGATCGTATAGGATCATGCGGATTGAAGACCGCAGCCTCAGAGGCAGCGGACAAGTTATGGAGCAGCGGTCTTTAGACCACTGCTTCATAACTGCTGTTTTAGGTGAGCCTAAAGGCTCGCACGGAAACAAGGGGAACAAGGGCCGTTTGGCCCTTGTAAAATCTACTCCATAGACTCATAAGAACCCTTACTAAAAAATAGAAAAATCTCCTCTTTCAACTAAAGTGTTACTTGACCCTCTAGATGTTCAGTGCAAAAAAAAAATGCAACTTCTTGTTGGGGTATCATCATCCACCAGATATCATATGGTTGTCACATGACCCTCTCAATATCATACGGTTATCATCTGGCCCTCTCAATATCATATGGATGCCATATAAACCTCTAAATATCATATACTTCTCACTTGATCCTCTAGATATCATATGTTTGTCACATAATCCTCTCAACATCATACAGTCATCATCTGATCCTCTCAATATCACATGATTGTCACATGACTCTCTAGCTATCAAATGACTGTAACATGACCCTCTAGCTATCATATTGTTGTCACCTGACCCTTGTTGTTAAAGCTATAAATATATTTTATATTTGTTCATCTAAATTAATATTATTATGTTCTGGCCAATTTATTTATTTTGACTACTTGGTGCAAATTCTGCAGATGCCCATGCTAGAGACATTCCTTATTATTACAACAAGGCCCATGTGCGATTAGCTGACAATAAGGAGTTAGATTTGTCACATGTTCATTACCTTTTACTTTGCTTTTATCTACTGAGTTTCAGTGAGTTATTGTTTATTTTTTAAATCAGAAATATACTTTTAAAACATAATAAAAATAATTTGCAGAATGTACAATGTACAATGATAGTCCAATTGCTTGAAACAAGTGCTGTTTGAAGAACAGGTTTAATGCTGTGAAACTGTCCTACAAGAGGTCTATTACCAACCTATGCCAATTCAGTGCCAATGTTTCCATTGGGTACAATAAGTATAGTAACCAGGGCCCATTATACTTTTATGGGACCTGAAAATATTTTAAAAGTAGGAGAAATGAAAAAAAACTTTTGGGTTTAAAGATTGTTTCAGGGACTGTTTCAGGGATAGCATTGTGTGCAGGGAGAATATGCACCTACCCCTATGCTCCCACATACAAACCCCATATATGCTCAGAGACCATATATTGCAGTGGTTTAAAAATACATGCCAGTACTGGCTCTCTCAACAGGTGTTTGAATGAGAGTGCATGAGACATATGTATATATTCTATGCACACAGTACAAGCTCTAACTGAAGCAGTCATAAGTTTTACTTAAACAATTTCTTGTAATATAAGTGTACAACAAAAATGTTTCTTTTTCGAAATGGAAATTTTATATTTAGGGATGTTTTATTGGTATTACAAGAAATTTAAAGGGACACTGAACCCAAATTTTTTCTATTGTGATTCAGATAGAGCATGCAATTTTAAGAAACTTACTAATTTACTCCTATTATCAAATTCTTTTCATTCTCTTGGTATCTTTATTTGAAATGTAAGAATGTAAGTTTAGATGCCGGCCCATTTTTGGTGAACACACTGTGTTGTTCTTGCTAATTGGTGGGTAATTTACTAATGGTGGGTAATTTACTTAGCTAATTGGTAGGTGAATTTACCCACCAATTAGCAAGAACAACACAGTGTGTTCACCAAAAATGGGCCGGCATCTAAACTTACATTCTTACATTTCAAATAAAGATACCAAGAGAATGAAAAGAATTTGATAATAGGAGTAAATTAGTAAGTTTCTTAAAATTGCATGCTCTATCTGAATCACAATAGAAAAAATTTGGGTTCAGTGTCCCTTTAAATTTCTTGTAATACCAATAAAACATCCCTAAATATAAAATTTCCATTTCGAAAAAGAAACATTTTTGTTTCTAAAACCTCTAAATATCATATACTTCTCACTTGATCCTCTAGATATCATATGTTTGTCACATAATCCTCTCAACATCATACGGTCATCATCTGATCCTCTCAATATCACATGATTGTCACATGACTCTCTAGCTATCAAATGACTGTAACATGACCCTCTAGCTATCATATTGTTGTCACCTGACCCTTGTTGTTAAAGCTATAAATATATTTTATATTTGTTCATCTAAATTAATATTATTATGTTCTGGCCAATTTATTTATTTTGACCACTTGGTGCAAATTCTGCAGATGCCCATGCTAGAGACATTCCTTATTATTACAAAAAGGCCCATGTGCGATTAGCTGACAATAAGGAGTTAGATTTGTCACATGTTCATTACCTTTTACTTTGCTTTTATCTACTGAGTTTCAGTGAGTTATTGTTTATTTTTTAAATCAGAAATATACTTTTAAAACATAATAAAAATAATTTGCAGAATGTACAATGTACAATGATAGTCCAATTGCTTGAAACAAGTGCTGTTTGAAGAACAGGTTTAATGCTGTGAAACTGTCCTACACGAGGTCTATTACCAACCTATGCCAATTCAGTGCCAATGTTTCCATTGGGTACAATAAGTATAGTAACCAGGGCCCATTATACTTTTATGGGACCTGAAAATATTTTAAAAGTAGGAGAAATGAAAAAAAACTTTTGGGTTTAAAGATTGTTTCAGGGACTGTTTCAGGGATAGCATTGTGTGCAGGGAGAATATGCACCTACCCCTATGCTCCCACATACAAACCCCATATATGCTCAGAGACCATATATTGCAGTGGTTTAAAAATACATGCCAGTACTGGCTCTCTCAACAGGTGTTTGAATGAGAGTGCATGAGACATATGTATATATTCTATGCACACAGTACAAGCTCTAACTGAAGCAGTCATAAGTTTTACTTAAACAATTTCTTGTAATATAAGTGTACAACAAAAATGTTTCTTTTTCGAAATGGAAATTTTATATTTAGGGATGTTTTATTGGTATTACAAGAAATTTAAAGGGACACTGAACCCAAATTTTTTCTATTGTGATTCAGATAGAGCATGCAATTTTAAGAAACTTACTAATTTACTCCTATTATCAAATTCTTTTCATTCTCTTGGTATCTTTATTTGAAATGTAAGAATGTAAGTTTAGATGCCGGCCCATTTTTGGTGAACACACTGTGTTGTTCTTGCTAATTGGTGGGTAAATTCACCTACCAATAAAAAAGTGCTTTCCATGGTTCTGAACAAAAAAAAATAGCTTAGATGCCTTCTTTTTCAAATAAAGAAAGCAAGAGAACGAAGAAAAATTGATAATAGGAGTAAATTAGAAAGTTGTTTAAAATTGCATGCTCTACTGCCTGGCGGCTAATCAGCAAATACAATTGGAAGTGGACCTGGGGTAAGTTGGACAACTGGATAATACTGAATAGAGTAGGCCAATTTTCCATAACTCCATGGTATAACCTCCTTGTCTCACATAAAGGTGACGAGAGCCTAGCAAGAATTGCCCAAAAATGGACAAATCATATTAAAGTTAATATAGACGGCGACACACAAGTGTCCAGGTCAATTCAACGAACGAAGGAAGCAACTATGGCTGAGACCTGGAGGGAATCACATATAAAACTTTTATATCAAACATATTATACTCCAGATAGGGGTTACAGATGGTATAACACGAATTTTAATATGTGTCCTAAATGCAGCTTACCAGCAGCAGACTTACTCCACATGGTATGGGAGTGCCCGAGAGTCATACAGTTCTGGCAAAAAGTAGAATACTGGCTAATCAAAGTACTAAAAGTTAAGCTGTTGCAATTAACACCAATATCTATTATTTTCTTAGTTGATAATAGTAGAAACTTTAAAGATTCTAAAGTAGTAAACTTGGTCATACTAGCAGCCAGAAATTTAATATTTAAAAATTGGAAAAGCAAGACATCTCCATCAATTACAGAAGTCAGAAATTACCTTAAAAAACCATATTTAATCGAACAAAAAGCCACAGATCTAAACCTAGAAGGAGAAATAGAAGCTTTTTTCAGCAAGTGGGCAAAATTTATTAAGACCTTTTTGCCTGCTGAAATTGAACACTTAATTTTTCCATTTAGAAATAGCGATTTAGTAGTGCTGAACCTGTGGTGAGGAGGGAGGTGGGGGTGAGGGGAGAGAGGGGGGAGTTGAGAATCAATATTTTATATAATTTTTTTTTTTTCTTCTCTCTTTTTTTTTTTTTTTTGTGTAATGCCGGCACAAGGTAAAACAGAAATTAATTTTTCTTAGTTTTTTTTATATATATCTTTTTTCTTTTCCTCGATCAGCCTCTGACAACTCAGAAGTATGGTAATAAGTCCTTGTATAAGAAGAAGAGGTACATGATAACTGATGAGTCTAATCAGTATTGCTGCGTGATTATCGTGAGAGGTGGTATTCACTATTTTGGTTACTAGTTAAAAGTTGGGGCAAGGACAGACGTTAGACATTAAATCTCTGCATAAAATGAAGGGGTACATGATAGGTGTTAGGTTCATTTGGTAATTATATGTGATCATTCTAAAAGGTTGCACCCACTTCTTAGGATATATATTCGTTGATACTTCAATAAGGATAGTTGTAAGTTATTGTTTCCTTGTATAAAAAGCTGGGGTATACGCTAATTAATGTGGGGGGGAAAAAAAAAAAGAAAAGAAAAAATTGCATAGCAGTAGCCCCTTATTTAGACGACATACTGATACAGGCGTCAAACTTCCAAATTGCCAAGTCTCATACGGACGTAGTACTGGCATTTCTGTGGTCGCATGGGTGGAAAGTGAACGAGGAAAAGAGTTCTCTATCCCCACTGACAAGAGTTTCCTTTCTAGGGACTCTGATAGATTCTGTAGAAATGAAAATTCACCTGACGGAGTCCAGGTTATCAAAGCTTTTAAATTCCTGCCGGGTTCTTTATTTCATTCCGCGCCCTTCGGTGGTTCAGTGTATGGAAGTAATCGGCTTAATGGTAGCGGCAATGGACATAGTGCCGTTTGCACGCTTACATCTCAGACCGCTGCAACTATGCATGCTCAGTCAGTGGAGCGGGGATTACACAGATTTGTCCCCTCAACTGAATCTGGACCAAGAGACCAGGGATTCTCTTCTCTGGTGGCTATCTCTGGTCCATCTGTCCAAAGGTATGACCTTTCGCAGGCCAGATTGGACAATTGTTACGACAGATGCCAGCCTTCTAGGTTGAGGTGCAGTCTGGAACTCCCTGATGGCTCAGGGATCGTGGAAATAGCTACCAAAAAAAGAACTTTCCAAGATAAAAGCTTGATATCTATGGAATGAAGAGGTTCAAATGGAACTCCTTGAAGAACCTTAAGAACCAAGTTTAAGCTCCATGATGGAGCAACAGGTTTAAACACAGGCTTGATTCTAACTAAAGCCTGACAAAATGCCTGAACGCCTGGAACATCTGCCAGACGCTTAACTAGCCGACAATCCTTTTTCCAAACCTTCTTGGAGAAAAGATAATATCCTAGCAATCCTGACCTTACTCCATGAGTAACCCTTGGATTCACACCAATTAAGATATCTACGCCATACCTTATGGTAAATTTTCCTGGTGACAGGCTTTCGTGCCTGTCTTAAGGTATCAATAACTGACTCTGAGAAGCCACGCTTTGATAAAATCAAGCGTTCAATCTCCAGGCAGTCAGCCTCAGAGAAATTTGGGTTCAGTGTCCCTTTAAAGGGCCATTATGCACTCAAAAAAATATTGGCTAATTAAATAAAGCATTAAAAGAAAATAAAGTTTTAAATTAACATGTATTATCAATTTTACTGCTTAAGGTCCTAAAAATGATGTTAAAGTTTAAAGTCCTCTGACTTCATGAGAATACGTTTGTAGTACCCAGTAGCTGCAGAACAAGGCTTTTTTCCACAGTCCCTAACTTGTGTTTAGAAAGCCCTCCTGCTGGAGCGGTCTCTGTAATGTGCTTTGTGTGCAGTAATATGTTGAAAGGCAGAAACTATGTAGATATACACAGAAGCTGAAGAATTCCACTTCCCTTTCCCCCTGCGGTTACCACAGATCTCCTCCAGTCTCTGCACACTCTAATTAAATGCCGTGGTAACCGGGAGGGGGGAGGGAAGTGGAATTCCTGCAGCGTTAGAACGGACAGAAGGGAAAATATGCTGCTGAGTTTAGTAGCTTCTGTGTATATCTGCATCTGCTGATTTCACACAGTCCGTTCTAACGCTGCAGGAAATCCACTTCCCTCCCCCCTCCCGGTTACCACGGCATTTAATTAGAGTGTGCAGAGACTGGAGGAGATCTGTGGTAACCGGAGAGGGAAAGGGAAGTGGAATTCTTCAGCTTCTGTGTATATCTACATCGTTTCTGCCTTTCAACATATTACTGCACTACAAAGAACATTACAGAGACCGCTCCAGCAGGAGGGCTTTCTAAACACAAGTGAGGGACTGTGGAAAAAAGCCTTGTTCTGCAGCTACTGGGTACTACGAACGTATTCTCATGAAGTCAGAGGACTTTAAACTTTAACATAATTTTTAGGACCTTAAGCAGCAAAATTGATAATACATGTTAATTTAAAACTTTATTTTCTTTTAATGCTTTATTTAATTAGCCCATATTTTTTTGAGTGCATAATGGCCCTTTAAGTAAAAGCAAAATCATCTGTATCTAAAATTTTAAACCAATATACATATATATATATATATATATATATATATATATATATATATATATATATATATATATATATATATATATATATATATATAATTTACATTTATACTGAAACTAACAGGAAAACAATGTTTGTGCACAACTGAGACTTCTTTACACATGCTCACTGGTAGATAGAGACAACAAGCATGGCGACAGAGTAGTTTTTACAAGCACAGACTATGCATAATAATTGTAATATAGTATAAAATACTCTAATTTACATAAAAAATAAAATATAAGTTTTATGCCACTTTAAAATAACAGAAATGGATAATCTCAGAACATGAGTATGATAGCAAATTATACACCTACCACAGCCCCTATTTCTCCCTTCAGTCCTTGTTCGCCAATTTCACCTGGTTCCCCCTTTAGGAAAATAATAATAATTGTATTACACAATCTTATGTGTCTTAGTTGTCGTTTCTATGATAGGGCGCAACACGGAGACTTTAAATTACCGGAGGTCCTTGCTGTCCAGTAGCTCCTCTTGGTCCCACAACACCAATGTGACCCTAAAAACAAGTCAAAAGACATTTATTATAATTATTTTATGTCATTTAAACATTTTTAGAACAAAAAGAATGTTTAGGAAGAAGTCATGCAACGACATATCACAATATACTACACAGAGCAAATTAGGGTGGGAGAAATCTATTGTGGAATGAGATAAAATTCTGACGGTAACAATTACCTTGTAGCCTTCGTCTCCTGGTTCCCCTCTTTCTCCGCGCTCACCAATAGGACCCTAGATGCAACAAGATGTTTAGTTTTCCAACCTTTGAGAGATCACTAACGGCATAGTGTGAATTTAATATAAAATTCTATGAGTAATGTGAAAACAGAATGTCATAACAGTAATAGATTGCACCTTGAAACAAAGTAAATGAATGCAATAGTGTTCTACATCCAGTAAGTAATGAAGTCTACAGAACTGTGCAATTTCTAGCTCAGCTCGTATTTTGTCACGCTGACCAAATTCACTAAGAAAAAACCTACAATGTACTGGTTAGAATAGTTGTAATATATTTCTATTTGCATAGTTTTTTTAAATAATCTAATTTGTGTATTTGTAGTCTTGCCATCTACCAGAGATGGACCATAATATCGGTTGCTCGTATCATACTTGATGAGTTTGGTGAATGTGATAAGATTGACCAGAACAGCTGACAAACTACACCCCTTATGACTATTCAATGAAGTCTTGCCAAGCTCATAAGGGAGTTAGCTTCAAAAGACTTCCATCGAAGGGTGTGAGAACCATCTCATTATGAGTCAGAATGTTTAAAGCTCTCCATTCTGATGAGATTATCTAAAAAGTGTTTGAGGTCTCCAAAAAATTATAAAGATCAATTTTAGCTTGAGAGCTGTTTATCTTGCTGTGCATGGTTCTGGGAGTGAAGGAGAGATACCTACATTGCAATACAATGTTAAAAAAATCCTAAAAGATATTGGGCTCCATTTATGAAGAGCGAGCCTGAAACGTTAGTTAAGTCGACTGCTGCTACCTAACCTCTCTGCCAACAAAAGTGTGGCAGATTTCAATCATCTCGATCAGATCCAACCCAGTGAAACTCGTTCTCCCGCCAGTTAATAAATGTAGCCATGCATGCAAGTTTTTGATAATTGGACCTTAAGTACTTAGGTAGAGTCCACATCTAAGAGTTTTGCAGGGGTTTAGTGAATATATGCCAATAATGCCCCTATATAGCATTTCCTTATTTATTAGTTTGTTCTGCTTAGACAGAGAACTGTGTAATGTATACATCTGTTCCACTTTTGCCTCTGACTATGGAGATGACTGACCTCTAGTGGCAAGGCAGGTACTGTTAATGATAAGGCTTATATTTTAATTTATGTTGTCTGCTGACACAGGTTCCTTGGAATAGGTGACTATTGGCATTTAATAAGGAAATACCACTAGAAGTCACCTATAAGTCTGTTTTCAAGATAGTGACGTGAGGTAACTTGTTAACCCTTCAGATATAGAAATATTAGACACCTGCTGATGGGAAGTTAAATCAAAATCATATGATGCACGTATTAATAGGTTGTAAAATTGAATTAGCAGGTATGTTAGGATCTTTTAAAACAGTAAATACATGACCAATTGTATTTTTTAAGGAACAGCAGAAATTAAACATGTTAAAATATTTAAAACTTAAAACTGGCTAAACTGGTATTTGCCTTTGACAAAGCTTCAGTGCGAAACGTGCGTCAGGCACCTACAGGCAGGGTTTGGTCCTGATTGAGGATATCTGTATACCTCCACTAATTTGGTAATATGGTTCCTTATGTAATAATAGTGTTTTTTTTACTCAGGCTAGTACGGGAATACCCGGCTTTTTCAAATAATTGCCCTGGCAGTTACACGTGAGCTTAGCAGTTTACCGTCCGTATTATGCTCCTAGGATGCTTAGGAGTCACCGGTAGACAATAGAAAGCGATCTTTTTGTATTCGTGTAACACAGGTTAATGGGGATATTTACCCCCTTTGTACTGGACTGAGGTTTACAGGATTTAACCAGCAGCTATATTAGGACGTATTTGTATTTGCATACCTTCCTATTTTTCTGTTTTTTTTATCTAGTTAGTGATGTTTTTAAGTGTGTGTTTGTGCATTTTATAGTGTAATTAAAAGTTAAGTTTTAATATTTTGACCCTACAGTGGTGGGGTAAGACTTTGTTCATATCTAATGAATATTGATTTTTGATGAGTGCTATGGGGATGCTACTTTTTCTTTTCTTTTGATTTAATGTACTTTGCACTTTGCATCCAGCACCCCTTGTAGAAAAGGGCTGCATCCCTCCCCTTCAGGGACATATTTGGTATATTTTTCTACTCTGGTTCTTTTTTTATACTTAAACTGGTATTCAACCAAACAGGATATGAATGTTTGTGCTCAACTCATTCATACTCATTAAAGGGATAGAAAGGTCAAAAATGAAATGTGCATGGGTGCATTTCAGTGTGAAATAGAATCATTTTTGTAATATACTTCCATTAGTAGTTATTACTGTTTTTCTGCTGCATATGTACATATGCTGTGAGGGCCCGTGAACTAGAATCATTTTTGCTAATAGAAATATATTCATATTTAAATGCACTCATTCACATTTCAATTAAGACCTTTCCATTCCTTAATGGTAGACAGGGATATCCCTCCTCCACAATTATGAAAAAACATAATTTATGTAAGAACTTACCTGATAAATTAATTTCTTTCATATTGGCAAGAGTCCATGAGCTAGTGACATATGGGATATACAATCCTACCAGGAGGGGCAAAGTTTCCCAAACCTCAAAATGCCTATAAATACACCCCTCACCACACCCACAATTCAGTTTAACGAATAGCCAAGTAGTGGGATGATAAAGAAAGGAGTAAAAAGCATCAACAAAGGAATTTGGAAATAATTGTGCTTTATACAAAAAAATCATAACCACCATAAAAAAGGGGTGGGCCTCATGGACTCTTGCCAATATGAAACAAAATGGTAAGTTCTTACATAAATTATGTTTTCTTTTATGTAATTGGCAAGAGTCCATGAGCTAGTGGCGTTTTATTTATTCTCATAAATAAAAGGAAAAACTTAAATCATAAGCAGAAGAATCCAACTGAAACAGTTGCCTGAAGAACGTTTCTACCAAAAAACTGCTTCCGAAGAAGCAAATACATCAAAATGGTAGAATTTAGTAAATGTATGCAAAGAAGACCAAGTTGCTGTGCAAATCTGATCAACTGAAGCTTCATTCTTAAAAGCCCAAGAAGTGGAAACTGATCTAGTAGAATGAGCTGTAATTCTCTGAGGCGGGGCCTTACCCGACTCCAAATAAGCTTGATGAATCAAAAGCTTAAACCATGATGCCAAAGAAACAACAGAAGCCTTCAGACCTTTCATGGAACCAGAAAAGATAACAAATAGACTAGAAGTCTTCCTGAAATCTTTATTAGCTTCAACATAATATTTCAGAGCTCTCACCACATCCAAAGAATGTAAAGATCTCTCCAAAGAATTCTTAGGATTAGGACACAAAGAAGGGACAACAATTTGTCTATTAATGTTGTTAGAATTCACAACCTTTGGTAAGAATTTAAATGAAGTCCGCAACACTGCCTTATCCTGATGAAAAATCAGAAAAGGAGATTCACAAGAGAGAGCAGATAATTCAGAAACTCTTCTAGCAGAAGAGATGGCCAAAAGAAACAACACTTTCCAAGAAAGTAGTTTAATGTCCAAAGAATGCATAGGCTCAAATGGAGGAGCCTGTAAAGCCTTCAAAACCAAATTAAGACTCCAAGGAGGAGAGATTGATTTAATGACAGGCTTGATACGAACCAAAGCCTAAACAAAACAGTGAATATCAGGAAGTTTAGCAATTTTTCTATGGAATAAAACAGAAAGAGCAGATATTTGTCCTTTCAATGAACTTGCAGACAAACCTTTATCCAAACCATCCTGAAGAAACTGTAACATTCTAGGAATTCTAAAAGAATGCCAAGAGAATTTATGAGAGGAACACCATGAAATGTAAGTCTTCCAAACTCAATAATAAATCTTTCTAGAAACAGATTTACGAGCCTGTAACATAGTATTAAAGGGACAGTATACACTCATTTTCATATAACTGCATGTAATAGACACTACTATAAAGAACAGATACTGATATAAAAATCCATAATAAAACGGTTTAAAGACTTACTTAGAAACTCTCAGTTTAGCTATGTTGAAAAGTTAGCTGGAAAGCCCACTGCAAGTAGGAAATGAGACACTCCCCCCTCCCCCTTCTTTTGCATATGAAAAGACCCTTTACACAAATAGGAACAAGCTGGAGAAGGTAGCTGACGGTATTTACATCAAACTTTGGAGCTTGGTTAGGAGTCTGTAAATCAGAGCAATGTTATTTAAAAATAAGCAAAACTATACATTTAAAAAAAACAAAAAACTTTATGGGCTATATAAATAGATCATCTACAAAACATATATGCAAAGAAAAAATGAGTGTATAATGTCCCTTTAATCACTGAATCAGAGAAACCTCTATGACTTAGCACTAGGCTTTCAATTTTCATACCTTCAAATTTAATGATTTGAGATCCTGATGGAAAAACAGACCTTGAGACAGAAGGTCCGGTCTTAATGGAAGTGGCCAAGTTTGGCAACTGGACATCCAAACAAGATCTGCATACCAAAACCTGTGAGGCCATGCTGGAGCCACTAGCAAGACAAATGATTGTTCCATGATGATTTTGGAGATCACTCTTGGACGAAGAACTAGAGGTGGGAAAATATAAGCAGGTTGATAACACCAAGGAAGTGTCAACGCATCCACTGCTTCCACCTGAGGATCCCTGGACCTGGACAGGTACCTGGGAAGTTTCTTGTTTAGATGAGATGCCATCAGATCTATTTCTGGAAGTACCCACATCTGAACAATTTGATAAACCACATCTGGGTGGAGAGACCACTCTCCCGGATGTATAGTCTGACAACTGAGATAATCCGCTTCCCAATTGTCTATACCTGGGATATGAACTGCAGAAATTAGACAGGAGCTGGATTCCGCCCAAACAAGTATCCAAGATACTTCTTTCATAGCTTGAGGACTGTGAGTCCCACCCTGATGATTGACATATGCCACAGTTGTGATATTGTTCTGTCTGAAAACAAATGAACGGTTCTCTCTTCAATAGAGGCCAAAACTGAAGAGCCCTGAGAATCACACGGAGTTCCAAAATATTTATTGGTAATCTCGCCTCTTGAGATTTCCAAACCCCTTGTGCTGTCAGAGATCCCCAAACAGCTCCCTAACCTGAAAGACTCACATCTATTGTAATCACAGTCCAAGTTGGACGAACGAAAGAGGCCCATAGAACAATGCGATGGTGATCTAACCACCAAGTCAGAGATAGTAGAACATTGGGATTTAAGGATATTAATTGTGATATCCTTGTATAATACCTGCACCATTGGTTCAGCATACAAAGAGGTCTCATATGAAAACGAGCAAAGGGGATTGCGTCCGATGCTGCAGTCATGAGACCTAAAACTTCCATGCACATAGCTACTGAAGGGAATGACTGAGACTGAAGGTTCGACAGGCTGCAACCAATTTCAAATGTCTCTTGTCCGTTAAAGACAAAGTCATGGACACTGAATCTATCTGGAAACCTAAACAGGTTACCCTTGTCTGAGGAATCAAAGAACTTTTTGGTAAATTGATCCTCCAACCATGATTTTGAAGAAACAACACTAGTTGATTTGTGTGAGATTCTGCAGAAAGTAAAGACTGAGCAAGTGCCAAGATATCGTCCAAATAAGGAAACACCGCAATACCCCGCTCTCTGATTACAGAGAGTAGGGCACCGAGAACCTTTGAAAAGATTCTTGGAGTTGTTGCTAGGCCAAAACAAATTGGTAATGCTTGTCTACAAAAGAGAATCTCAGGAACTGATAGTGATCTGGATGAATCAGAATATGAAGATATGCATCCTGTAAGTCTATTGTGGACCCTTATAGTCACCATATTGAAAGTTGGTACTCTTACATATCGATTCATAAATTTTAGATCCAAAACTGGTCTGAATGAATTTTCTTTCCTTGGCACAATGAATAGATTTGAATAAAACCCCAGACCCTGTTCCTGGAACGGAACTGGGATTGATTACCTCTGATAACTCCAGGTCTAAAACACACTTCAGGAAAGCCTGAGCCTTTACTGGGTTTGCAGGGATGCGTGAGAGAAAATATCTTCTCACAGGCGGTCTTACTCTGAATCCTATTCTGTACCCCTGAGAGACAATACTCTGAATCCATTGATTTTAGACCGAATTGATCCAAACATCTTTGAAAAATCTTAATCTGCCCCCTACCAGCTGAGCTTGAATGAGGGCCGCACCTTCATGCGGACTTGCGGGCTGGCTTTGATCTCTTAAATGGCTTGGATTTATTCCAATTCGAGGAAGGCTTTCGATTGGAAACAGATTCCTTGGGGGAGGGATTAGGTTTCTGTTCCTTATTTTGTCGAAAGGAACGAAAACGGTTAGAAGCTTTAGATTTACCCTTAGGTCTTTTATCCTGAGGAAGAAAAACTCCCTTCCCCCCAGTAACAGTTAAAATTATTGAATCCAGCTGAGAACCAAATAACATTACCTTGGAAAGAAATAGATAGCAATCTGGACTTAGAAGTCATGTCAGCATTCCAAGATTTAAGCCACAAAGCTCTTCTAGCTAAAATAGATAAAGACATAGATTTAACATCAATTTTGATGATATCAAAAATGGCATCATAAATAAAATTATTAGCATGTTGAATCAAGTTAACAATGCTAGACAAATCATGATCCGATACTTGCTGCGCTAAAGTTTCCAACCAAAAAGTTGAAGCAGCTGCAACATCAGCCAAATAAATTGCAGGCCTGAGAAGATGACCTGAATATAAATAGGCTTTCCTTATATATAAGATTCAAGTTTCCTATCTAAAGGATCTTTAAAATAAGTACTATCTTCCGTAGGAATAGTAGTACGTTTTTCAAGAGTAGAGATAGCCCCATCAACCTTGGGGATCTTTTCCCAAAACTCTAAAGAAACTGCTGGCAAAGGATACAATGTTTTAAACCTTGAAGAAGGAATAAATGAAGTACCAGGCCTATTGCATTCCTTAGAAATCATATCAGAAATAGCGTCAGGAACTGGAAAAACCTCTGGAATAACCACAGGAGGTTTATAAACAGAATTTAAACGTTTACTAGTTTTAATATCAAGAGGACTAGTTTCCTCCATATCCAATGTAATCAACACGTCTTGTAACAAAGAACGAATATACTCCATTTTAAATAAAAAAGAAGATTTGTCAGTGTCAATATCTGAGGCAGGATCTTCTGAACCAGATAGATCCCCATCAGAGAAGGATAATTCAGCATGTTGCCGGTCATTTGAAATTTCATCAACTTTATGAGAAGTTTTAAAAGACCTTTTACATTTATTAGAAGGCGGGATGGCAGACAAAGCCTTCTGAATGGAATCAGAAATAAATTATTTTAAATGTACAGGTATATCTTGTGCATTAGATGTTGAGGGAACAGCAACAGGTAATGAACTACTACCAATGGATACATTCTCTGCATGAAAAAGTTTATCATGACAACTATTACAGACCACAGCAGGAGATAAAACCTCCACAAGTTTACAACAAATGCACTTAGCTTTGGTAGAACTGTTATCAGGCAGCAGGGTTCCAACAGTGATTTCTGAGACAGGATCAGATTGAGACATCTTGCAAATGTAAGAGAGAAAAACAACATAAAAAGCAAAATTTCCTTATATGGTAGTTTCAGGAATGGGAAAAAAATGCAAACAGCCTAGCCCTCTGATAGAGAAAAAAGGCAAGAGGCATATAGGAATGGGGTTTTAAATAATGAAAATATTTGGCACCAAGTATGACGCACAACAAACAGAAAAATATTTTTTGGCGGTAAAAATGCCTGGAAATGACATACTCGCATCACAGATGACGCAACCTTGTGAAGGACTCTGCGTCAACTAAGACGCCGGAAATTACGATTTTGCGTCAACGAACGTAACTTCGCGCCAAAAAAATCTTGCGCCAAGAATGACGCAATAAACTTTGGCATTTTGCGCCCTTGCGAGCCTAATTCTGCCCGCAAATTTAAAAGACAGTCAATTTGAAAAAGAGACTAAACCCCAGGTAAGAAATAATTTTTCCTAAAAAAAAGCATTTCCCAGATATGAAACTGACAGTCTGCAAAAGGAAATATACTGAAAACCTGAATCATGGCAAATATAAGTACAATACATATATTTAGAACTTTATATAAATACATAAAGTGCCAAACCATAGCTGAGAGTGTCTTAAGTAATGAAAACATACTTACCGAAAGACACCCATCCACATATATTATAGCAGATAGCCAAACCAGTACTGAAACGGTTATCAGTAGAGGTAATGGTATATAAGAGTATATCGTCAATCTGAAAAGGGAGGTAGGAGATGAATCTCTACGACCGATAACAGAGAACCTATGAAATAGATCCCCCATGAGGAAAACCATTGCATTCAATAGGTGATACCCCCTTCACATCCCTCTGACATTCACTGTACTCTGAGAGGAATTGGGCTTCAAAATGCTGAGAAGCGCATATCAACGTAGAAATCTAGCACAAACTTACTTCACCACCTCCATAGGAGGCAAAGTTTGTAAAACTGAATTGTGGGTGTGGTGAGGGGTGTATTTATAGGCATTTTGAGGTTTGGGAAACTTTGCCCCTCCTGGTAGTATTGTATATCCCATATGTCACTAGCTCATGGACTCTTGCCAATTACATGAAAGAAAAAAGTAGTTTTATTACAAAAACAATTTTTTTTTTTTTTAAATTGCAATACATTTTATAACACTCTCTTTGAGAAGTGACAAGGAAATTATTTGACTGAATGCTCCCTCTAGTACTATGTTTTGAATACTGCAGACTTTTCATAATTTATGAAATGCCTAAAACGGGAAAGCTTTTGCTATCTAATTATTTCTGGATGGAATTCTAGGCTTGGAATGAATCATATAAATGAGATGTACTAAATCTGCTGTGGTTTGTAGTTTTTAACAAGTTTCATTAACAAGAATGTTGCCAGAAGTTACATTTATAGGGTTACCGGATCTGCAATATACTCATCTGGAGTTTATTACAACATTGCAGTCTGTATATTATGCAAATTCCTTTTTTTACTCTTGCACATTGTAGAAGTCTATAGACCCGAGAAAATAACCAGTTAAAACTACAGTCTAATAGCCTGTACATACTCATATCATCTTTTATTACCGCTTATCTGGAGCAGGTCATGTATCCATTTTTTTTCAAAACTCATATTATTATTTGATTAAAGGGACATCTACATCTTAGTCATCTTAAAGTCTTACCTTAGATTAAGCTGCAAATCATCACACAATTTTAACCAACTTTCCAATTGAATTATTTTATCAAATGTGCTTTGTTCTTTTGGTATCCTTTGTTAAAGAGTAAAGCTAGGTAGGTTGATAAGATCTCGGGAGCATGCACGTGTCTTTAGCATTCTATGCAATGTATAACATTGTTACAAACAATGCTACCAGATAGCTAAAGACACATTCACACTACTGTATTCACCTAGAATTGCTCTTTAACTAAGGATACCTAAAGAACCAAGCTAAATTGATAAAATAAGTAATTTGCTAAATTGTTTAAAATTGCATGCTGGTTTCAAACCATTTAAGTTTATTCTTTAATTTGCTGTCCCTTTAAGCAACATGTCGCTAATTTAAATAGAGGAAATTTTTTTTTAAATTTGTTCTTCTATTGAATAAACCTAGTTCCTTATTGCTTTAAAGGACCAGTCAACACAGTAGATTTGCATAATAAACAAATGCAAGATAACAAGACAATGCAATAGCACTTAGTCTGAACTTCAAATGAATAGTAGATTTTTTTTTTGACAATTTTAAAAGTTATGTTTATTTCCACTCCCCCTGTATCATGTGACAACCATCAGCCAATCACAAATGCATACATGTACCATGTGACAGCCATCAGCCAATCACAAATACATATACGCTTATTCTGTGAATTCTTGCACATGCTCAGTAGGAGCTGGTGACTCAAAAAGTTTAAATAGAAAAAAACTGTGCACTTTCTTTTTAATGGAAGTTAATTGGAAAATTGTTTAAAATTGCTGCTCTATCTGAATAATAAAAGTTTAATTTTGACTTGAGTGTCCCTTTAAGTATGTTAGTCTATCTCTAATAAACCAGCTGTGAGTGCCCATCAGCCAAACATAATGAATACTACAGAATTCAACATTCTGCAAATGTTCTGCCAACTTCAACTTTCAATCAAGCTTTTTATGAAAAAAAAATCCACAAACTTTAATTCATAAAGATCTGGTGCAAGGGATAATGCAGCCACATTTAGCATTCTTGCCAAGGAACTGAGTGAGATATTTGCATATATTTGTAAACTGCAGAAGGCAGTGAGAATGGTCATTTTCCCGGAACATATAGCAAATTTTGGAACTAGGTTTTTATGTTGAAGTGCCAGATATACTGAAATATTACTAGAAAAGAATTTGCTAGAGGAAGATAGAGAGTGGCAAATATATTTTTGAAGTAATTGGAAGGCTTTTTTGCATCGAAATTTGGCAAAGGACGAAATGAACAGATATATCTTTCTAAAGATAAACGAGTTTCATTTTAGGAGGGTGTTAAATTAAAAAATTAATCAGACTTTACAACAATCCTCTTCAATTATTGTTTGCACATAAACGTGGTGCATTTAATAGGGAAGTGAAAACGATTTGGGAATTACAGTAATTGGGGGCAAGACTGATTTGGCCATGCAATTCAGACAGTATTAGCCCCATTAAGATCTAGATCTGATTACAATTCAGTTGCTGCATGTGTATAGTTTGTATCCATACCCACAATGTCTGACAGAAGATGTGTTTTACTAAAGTGCCAAGGGGTTGTATTCATTCACTCGGTTTGCAACAATTCCAGGAACTATTCTTTTTGTTAGGAAAGTTTGACAATATGACTTCTGGTAAATCTGATGACATTTATTATGGTATTTTTTAGACTATTCTTGCACAATATGAGGCCCCCAGAAACCAATGAGTTATACAACTATTGCACAGTGTGAGACTCCAGGAACCAATAAATTAGACAACTCTAGCACAGTGTGAGGCTCCAGGAACCAATGAGTAAGACAACTCTAGCACAGTGTGATACTACAGGAACCAATAAGTTAGACAACTCTAGCACAGTGTGAGGCTCCAGGAACCAATTGGTAGACTACTCTTGCACAATGTGAGGTGCTAGTGACCAAGGAGTTAAATTAATCTTGCACAATGTAAGGCTCCAATAACCAAGGAGTTAGACTACTCTTGTATGATGTGAGGCTCCAGGAACCAAGGTGTTAGACTACTCTTGCATGATGTGAGTCTCCAGGAACCAAGGCGTTAGACTATTCTTGAATGATGTGAGGCTCCAGGAACCAAGGAGTTAGAGTAATCTTGCACAATATGAGGCTCCAGGAACCAAGGAGTTAAGACTACTCTTGCATCATGTGAGGCTCCATGAACCAAGGCGTTAGACTACTCTTGCACTATATGAGGCTCCTTGTACCAAGGCGTTAGACTACTCTTGCACAATGTGAGGCTCCATGAACCAAGGAGTTAGACTACTCTTGCACAATATGAGGCTTCAGGAACCAAGGAGTTAGACTTCACTTGCACAATATGAGGCTCCATGAACCAAGGAGTTAGACTACTCTTGCACAATGTGAGACTTCATGAACCAAGGAGTTAGACTACTCTTGCACATTGTGAGGCTACATGAACCAAGGAGTTAGACTAATCTTACACAACCAAGTAGTTAGACTAATCTTACACAATATGAGGCTCCATGAACCAGGGAGTTAGACTACTCTTGCACAATGTGAGGCTTCATAAACCAAGGAGTTAGACTACTCTTGCACAATGTGAGGCTCCATGAACCAAGGGGTTAGACTACTTTTGTACAGTGTGAGGCTCCAGGAACCAAGCAGTTAAGACTACTTTTGCACAATGTGAGGCTTCATGAACCAATGAATTAGACTACTCTTGCACAATGTGAGGCTTCAGGAACCAAGGAGTTAGACTACTCTTGCACAACATGAGGCTTCAAGAACCAAGGAGTTAGACTAATCTTACACAACCAAGGAGTTAGACTGATCTTACGCAATATGAGGCTCCATGAACCAAGGAGTTAGACGACTCTTGCACAATGTGAGGCTCCATGAACCATGGAGTTAAACTACTCTTACACAATATGAGGCTTCAGGAACCTAGGAGTTAGACTACTCTTACACAATATGAGGCTTCATGAACCAAGGAGTTAGACTACTCTTACACAATGTGAGGCTTTAGGAACCAAGGAGTTAGACTTCACTTGCACAATGTGAGGCTCCAGGAACCAAGGAGTTAGACTACACTTGCACAATGTGAGGCTCCATGAACCATGGAGTTAAACTACTCTTACACAATATGAGGCTTCAGGAACCTAGGAGTTAGACTACTCTTACACAATATGAGGCGCCATGAACCAAGGAGTAAGACGACTCTTACACAATGTGAGGCTTTAGGAACCAAGGAGTTAGACTTCACTTGCACAATGTGAGGCTCCAGGAACCAAGGAGTTAGACTACACTTGCACAATGTGAGGCTTCAGGAACCAAGGAGTTAGACTAATCTAACACAACCAAGGAGTTAGACTAATCTTACACAATATGAGGCTCCATGAACCAAGGAGTTAGACTACTCTTGCACAATGTGAGGCTTCATGAACCAGGGAGTTAGACTACTCTTACAGAATATGAGGCTTCAGGAACAGAGGAGTTAGACTTATCTTACACAATATATGGCTTCAGGAACCAAGGAGTTAGACTTCACTTGCACAATATGAGGCTCCATGAACCAAGGAGTTAGACTACTGTTGCACATTGTGAGGCTCCATGAACCAAGGAGTTAGACTAATGTTGCACAATGTGAGACACCATGAACCAAGGAGTTATACTAATGTTGCACAATGTGAGACACCATGAACCAAGGAGTTAGACTATACTTGCACATTGTGAGGCTACATGAACCAAGGAGTTAGACTACTCTTGCACAGTGTGAGGCTCCATGAAGCAAAGAAGTTAAACTACTCTTACACAAGATGAGGCTTCAGGAAACAATGAGTTAGACTACTCTTACACAATATGAGGCTTCAGGAACCAATGAGTTAGACTACTCTTGCACAATGTGAGGCTTCAGGAACCAAGTAGTTAGACTAATCTTACACAATATGAAGCTTCAGGAACCAAGGAGTTAGACTAATCTTACACAACCAAGGAGTTAGACTAATCTTACACTATATGAGGCTCCATGAACCAAGGAGTTAGACTACTCTTGCACAATCTGAGGCTCCAAGAACCAAGGAGTTAGACTACTCTTACACAATGTGAGGCTTCATGAACCAGGGAGTTAGACTACTCTTACAGAATATGAGGCTTCAGGAACCAAGGAGTTAGACTTATCTTACACAATATATGGCTTCAGGAACCAAGGAGTTAGACTTCACTTGCACAATATGAGGCTCTATGAACCAAGGAATTAGACTACTGTTGCACATTGTGAGGCTCCATGAACCAAGGAGTTAGACTAATCTTGCACAATGTGAGACACCATGAACCAAGGAGTTAGACTATAATTGCACATTGTGAGGCTACACGAATCAAGGAGTTAGACTACTCTTGCACAATGTGAGGCTTCATGAACCAAGGGGTTAGACTACTTTTGTACAGTGTGAGGCTCCAAGAACCAAGCAGTTAAGACTACTCTTCCACAATGTGAGGCTTCATGAACCAAGGAGTTAGACTACTCGTGCACAATGTGAGGCTCCATGAACCTAGGAGTTAGACTACTATTGCACAATGTGAGGCTTCAGGAACCAAGGAGTTAGACTTTTCTTACACAACCAAGGAGTTAGACTAATCTTACACAATATGAGGCTCCATGAACCAAGGAGTTAGACTACTCTTACACAATGTGAGGCTCCAAGAACCAAGGAGTTAGACTACTCTTGCACAATGTGAGGCTCCAAGAACCAAGGAGTTAGACTACTCTTACACAATGTTAGGCTTAATGAACCAAGGAGTAAGACTACTCATGCAAAATGCATGGCTCAAGAAGGGTAAAAATGCCTAGATATATATTGGATTTATTTAGTACTTGTCTTAGAAAGTAAATAATAGGTTAAATAAACAACTATTTAAAAAAACTACCTGTGCTGCTTTTCTAGGCTACTTATTTTGAAATAGTCTTAGATGTTAATAACCACCAGCTAAAAATGACATAATGCAGTACTACTCATTCCCCAGCTTTGCATAACCAATAATGTTATATTAATACACTTTATAACATCCACAACGCTAAATCTCCACCAGTTTTTAAGATCCTGCAGACCACCTTTACCACAGTCCATGTTATTAGCTTTTCACTGCAAGACAGAGCTCGTTAATGTACCATATAGATAACACTGTGCTCACTCCTGTGGAGTTTCACATGAGAACGCACTGATTGGCTTAAATGCAAGTCGTTAACTGCCCTGAGATAAGGGGGCAGTCTGCAGATGCTTAGATACACGGTAATCACAGAGGTAACAAGTGTATTAATATAATCGTGTTGGTTATACAAAACTGGGGAATGGGTATTGTTTATCTTTTTAAACAATCCAACTAATTATTGAGCACAATCAAGTAACAACCCCCCGAGAACAATATTTAACTTGCAAACATTCTTAGACAAAATAAAGGTTTGATGAACTTATTATTTTGTTGCAAAGGCAACAGTTTGAAACTAAAATGTATTTATTCTACCTGTCTGATGTTAGTAAATTAGAGAAAACCTAGTGCAAGAATGTTTTAGAGAAAAACCTACTGGTTCACCTGGGGGACCCGCTGGTCCTAATACAGAGCTGTCTTCTCCAGGATAACCCTACAATAGAAAGAATAGATTCCATTAAATGGGGTTCTTACAGGATAGGACATTTGATTACAACACAACACTATATATACAGTATATATATATATATATATATATATATATATATATATATATATATATATATATACTAGATAGATTATCACAATTACACAAATCAATGGATACAAATAAAACAGCTCCTTTGTCATCATATTTTATTATCAGCAAAATTAAAAGTAGAGTAGAGTTGCATAATCAACAAATGCATCATAAAAAGACTGTACCAGTGTTATTTTGAATTTTAAAAGAGCAATATATTTTTCTGAAAAATTTCAAAATTGACTTAATTCTGCTGGCCCACTGTATCATGTGACAGCTATAAACCAATTAGACTCATATACGTATACAGTGTGAACACTTGCACATGCTCAGTAACAAGACTGTGTACAGTTTGGTAATGGAACTAAATTAGAAAGTCTCTTAAAATTAAAAGCTCTCTCTGAATACTTAAAGTTTAGTTTTGACTTTAGTATCCATTCAAGCAAATTTAAGCTTTGTTATAGATTTTACATTTTGCCTAATCTGGTTTACAATACATACAAATGTAACTTCTTCAATAATTATATGTTTGCTAATAACATGTTACATGTATATCACGTGTGCAGCTTTAGTTGTTTTGAAATCCTACAGGGTCTAGAAGAAAGCTTTTCAAACACGCTTCTGCACCAAGTAAAAATCACTTTAATTACTCATAAGTTGTAATTCAAATATTAACATGAGTTCTGTAGTGAGATTTAAATATTAGAATGTCAAGGGGAACATTTGTTTAAACATCTAAATTGTCAAATCACCTATCCATATTCACCAATATACTTTTATATAATATTTATTATTTATTTTTGGTGCATAGCTTATCTTTTCCCCCCTTTTTAAAATTGTTTTAATTAGATCTGTTTAAGTTGTTCTACTGCTCATATTCCTGGTCTAAGCCAGTGATGGGTAACCTTGGCACCCCATATGTTTTGAAACTACATTTCCCATGATGCCTAGGCACCCTGCAGTCTAATTGAGTATTATGGGGAATGTAGTACAGAAATATTAGGGGTACCAAGGTTAGCCGTCTCTGGTCTAGGCTATAATAACTAACTTGTATCATAAATATTACTCTGATGTTCATTATATTAAAGGGACATGAAACCCAAAACATGTCTTTCATTATTTAGGTAGAACATACAACTTTAAACAACTTTCCAGTTTACTTCTATTATAAAAATGTCTTCATTCTCTTGATTTCATTTATTGAAGGAGCTCTAATACACAATGGTTTCTAAATGAAAACATGGGTGAGCCAATGACAATATATATACAGCCACCAATCAGCAGCTAGAACATAGGTTCTTTGTTGCTCCTGAGCTTACTAGATAAACCTTTTGATAAATGGTAACAAGAGAAGGAAGCAAATGAAATATTAGAAGTAAATTGGAAAGTTGTTTAAAATGGTATGCTCTGTCTAAATTATAAAATACATTTTTGGGGTTTCATATCCCTTTAAGGTGCATATATTATCTGTGGGTTTGATCCTGGATATATTGTTATTTAGATGAATAGCTCCTTTGTTACCTGTTACCAAATGTTTCCTCAATCAATAATATTTTAATCCACAATGTATCCACTAAACTCTGCCTTGGCCAACGTCAGGTGACACCATCTTTACTTTTAGTTTCCTTTTCAGCACACTTTGCATGTGGTTTCTATATATGTATAGTTTACTTGAACAACTAAATATGATACATGTGGTTCCTAATATAAAGATGTCTTTATTTTTTGCAAGGATGTCTCACTCATACAGATGTTTCTTTTCCAGAGACTCTCACTCTATTAATATGTTTCTTTATAGAAATAGTAGTCACAATATAGAGTTTGTTTGGGTTTCAGCATTCTCAATTGTTTAGGAGATGTTTTTGGACTTATAAAGCTGTTGGAATTTTTTCCAAGTATTATAGTTACTTCTAAAACAGATGTTTATATTGAAAAGTTACAAAAATATTTATAAAAATCATTAAAGGAGTTAAAGGGACATGAAACCCATGTTTTTTCTTTCATGATTAAGATAGAGCTTGCCAGTTTAATCAACTTTCCAATTTATTTCTATTATCTAATTTTTTTATTCTTTATGTATCCTTTGTTGAAAAGTATATCTAGGTAGGCTCAGAACCTGCTGATTGGTGGCTGCAAATATATGCCTCTTGTTATTGGCTTTCAGCTACCTCCTAGTCGTGCCTTATTGCTTCTTCAACAAAGGATACCAAGAGAATTTAGCAAATTAGATAATATAAGTGAACGGGATAGATGTTTAAAATTGTATGATCTATCTCAGGGGTGCCCACACTTTTTTGTGTTGGGATCTACTTTTCAAATGACCAGCTCAACGAGATCTACCCACTAAAAATGGGCCGTCTCCTATGCTTACATTCCTGTTTTTTTCTGCTCTTTCATATGTCTGATAGGTAATATTTTTCCATGTCCATTAATCATTTGTAAATCACCCTTTATTCATTAAGCCTTTGACTTTGAACGTGGCATGGTTGTTGGTGCCAGACAGGCTGGTCTGAGTATTTAAAAAACTACTGGGATTTTCATGCGCAACCATCTCTAGGGTTTACAGAGAATGGTCCAAAAAAGAGAAAATATCCAGTGAGCAGCAACTGTGTGGACGAAAATGCCTTGTTGATGTCAGAGGTCAGAGGAGAATGGGCAGACTGGTTCGAGATGATAGAAAGGCAACAGTAACTCAAATAACCACTCATTACAACCAAGGTATGCAGAAATCTATCTCTGAATGCACACGTCGAACCTTGAAGCAGATGGGCTACAGCAGCAGAAGACCACACCAGGTACCACTCCTGTCAGTTAAGAACAGGAAACTGAGGCTACAATTCACACAGGCTCACTAAAATTGGACAATAGAAGATTGGAAAAACCTTGCCTGTTCTGATGAGTCTCGATTTCAGCTGCGACATTTAGACGTTAGGGTCAGATTTTGATGTAAACAACATGAAAGCATGAATCCATCCAACCTTGTATCAAGGGTTCAGGCTGGTGATGGTAGTGTAATGGTGAGTGGGATATTTTCTTGGCACAATTTGGGCCCCTTAATACCAATTGAGCATTGTTTAAAGGCCACAGCCTACCTGAGAATTGTTGCTGACCATGCCCATCCCTTTATGACTACAGTTTACCCATCTTCTGAGGGCTACTTCCAGCAGGATAATGTACCATGTCACAAATCATCTCAAACTGGTTTCTTTAATATATGGCAATGAGATCACTGTACTCCAATAGCTTCAACAGTCACCAGATCTCAATCCAATAGAGCACCTTTGGGATGTGGTGGAACGGGAGATTCACATTATGGATGTGCAGCCGACAAATATGCAGCAACTGCGTGATGCTATCATGTCAATATGGACCCAAATCTCTGAGGAATGTTTCCAACACCTTGTTGAATTTATGCCATGAAGAATTAAGGCCGTTCTAAGTCAAAAGGGGTCCAACCTGGTACTAGCAAAGTGTACCTAATAAAGTGGCCGGTGAGTGTATATATTTACATTGCAGACTAAGGGAACACACAGTTCCCATTGACCGCAATGTAAAGGCACTTTTCAGTGCCATTTTTTTTTTCTAACACCCCACTCCCACCAACTTAAAAAGCCCCAAAACTGCCTAATGCAGTTATTTTTTATTAAAAAAATATGGTACATTTTATTAAGTAAAAAACTATAATGCCCTCTATTTTAAAGGCATTTGGGGCACTGTTAGAAAATTAACTAGAGATCTAGGCCCCTAGTTATCAATGTCTGTCGGACCTGATCCGACAGTGCGGATCAGGTCCGACAGACTTCGCTGAATACGGCGAGCAATACGCTCTCCGTATTCAGCATTGCACCAGCAGCTCACAAGAGCTGCTGGTGCAACGCCGCCCCCTGCAGACTTGCGGCCAATGGGCCGCCAGCAGGGAGGTGTCAATCAACCCGATCGTACTCAATCGGGTTGATTTCCGGTGATGTCTGTCCGCCTGCTCAGAGCAGGCGGACAGGTTATGGAGCAGCGGTCTTTATGACCGCTGCTTCATAACTGCTGTTTCTGGCGAGCCTGCAGGCTCGCCAGAAACACGGGGCATCAAGCTCCATAGTGAGCTTGATACATATGCCCCATTATCTCTGGTTAATTTTCGGAGTGCTAATTCCTACCGCAAGGTCACTGTAGCAATAACCAGCAACTTGGAATGGGTGGGCGATAATTGAGCTCCCCACTTGTAATCTAGCACATAATGTTTTACTCATCTTTGCAGTAAACACGTAAGAATGCGACTGTATAAAGATATGTCATTCTGTATACATAGCACATTATTCTCAATTCATTTATGTTAGAAACATTTTTTTACATAGTTTTTCACCTCAGTTTCTACATTAGGCTTGGACCCCTCAGAAGGCTGATTCTGTCTAAACATGGTAAAACCATAGAAATAACCCAGAATAAATTATCATAACAAAGCACTTGAAATAGCAGTTCCTATCCTGGGTTTGAGGTGAGGTCATTTTAGATCACATCTTCTGGAATCTTATGAATTCCTATAACATATAAACTACAGTCCTGCAGTTAAAGATATCTGAGGTTTAGGTATCAGAATATTATACATTACAACTCACCTTCTCTCCTTTTGGTCCCGGTGGTCCGGGTGGTCCTATTGGACCTTGGTGACCCTAAATTAAGAACAAAATAAATAAAAAAAAGAATCCAATGTTTTATAATAAAGACAATATATATAAACAATTAAAGTTAACATTATGGCGCAGATTTACTAATGTCTGTAGCGTATCATGTCTGACAGACATAGCTGAATGTGGACAGCATACGCTGTCTGCATTCAGCATTGCACAAGCAGTTCTAGTGAACTGCTTGTGCAATGCCGCCCCCTGCAGATTTGCGGCCAATCGGCTGCTAGCAGGGGGTGTCAATCAACCCAATCGTATTCCATCGGGTTGATTGCTGTATGCCACTCAGAGGCGGCGAATTCAGTTAAGGAGCAGCGGTCTTAAGACTGAAGGCTCGCGCGGAAACAAGGGGAACAGGGGCCATTCGGCCCTTGTTAAATCGACCCCTATATGTTCATGATTCAGACAGAGCATGCAATATTTAAAAAAATGCGTGCTCTAATTTTAAGTCATTTTAAGACTATCGACCCTACACTTCTGTGTGTTTAACCCCCACAAATATGTTAAACACACAGCAGAAGTATCACTCAGGACCCATAGAGCACTTCCTAAATTCCCCTATAATGTATTGGACACCACAATGTTTTAGTTTAGGACAGTCTACTGGATTTTTTTTATTTAAAAAGATAGATAACACCTTTACTACCCATTCTCCAGATCTGCACAAATAACACAATTATATAAATTTAATTTATAACCTCTAAATTGGTCTGTTTCTACGCTCCAGCAGACCACCCCTTATTCAGCACAACAGCTAGACAGTGCTTGTTCATGTGTGCCATATAGATAACATTCAGCTCACTCCAGTGGAGAAGCATAATCGTTATACCAGAACCAGCAAATTTCTAAAAAGCACTGAGATAAGGGGCAATCTGCAGTGGCTTAAATAAGGTTATCATAGAGGTAAACATTATATTTAAATAACTGTGTTGGTTATGCAAAAACTGGGGAATGGGTAATAAAGGGATTATCTATCTATTTAAACAATAACAATTTTCAAGGAGACTGTCCCTTTAAGTTTTCACTTATCAGTCTTTCCTGCTTAGGACAACTAGGGACATATGTAAAACAGGCAAGTGACTGTCCAGACAAGGATAATCTAAAAGGGTTTCCCTACAGCCTTGTTTGCACAGAGACAAATAGAAAACCGATTCAAACAAGGCAGTGCCCATTACATTATAGAACCTAAAGTACTTTATAGAAACTAAACCTTTACACTTATATTTTCAATGTTTAAACAAATAATATAACTGTTATAAAACATTTACATGATATTCTTAGGCTAATCTTTGCTTTGAAAACCTCATAATTTATTAACTATTTAGCATCCCTTTAATTTTATCACCACTATTAATGACGGATATACTGGAAAAGGAAAAACGTTCAAAGAGCAGGTGTGTGTTTATTTAATGATAACATATTCTCATAGATTTACAACTGAGTGTATGGAAATCAACATTTGAATGTGACTTCGATAAAGGAAAAAGTTCATAATTATTTGAAAAAAACAACAGAATATTGAATATGTCATGCTCTATCTGAATCACAAAAGAAAAAATTTGGGTACAGTGTCCCTTTAAAAATAATGAATTTGGCCATCTCTAGACTTTTTAATTGGAAAGTCATTATTTAAAGGGACAGTAAAATAAAAATTAAACTTAAATTGATTGGACAGATTATGCAATTTTAAACACTTTTCCAAATTACTTCTATTATCAATTTTACTTAGTTCTCTTGGTATCCTTTGTTGAAGGTTAATCTTAAGTGAGTTTAGCAGCATGCATATTTCTGTAGCCATCTGGCAGCAGTGCTTACAACAATGTTTACAGCAATTTTGCAAACACATCTGCAATAAAATGCTAAAGACACATGCACACTCCAGACCTCCTATCAGCCTTCCATGGTTTATTCTTCAACAAAGGATATGAAGAGGACAAAGCAAATTTGATAATAGCATATTAAAAATGTTTTTAAAATTGCACGCACTAACTGAATCCTGAGTGTTTAATTTTACCGTCCTTTTAACTAATTAATAGACACAGTCTGCAAACATATCAGAAGGATTTTTTTTAAAACTAAATCATACAGGTTTATTCCATCAGCATTATGAACCATATAATATAGAAGCAATGGTTTTGCTTCTCTATATAATCCATCATTTCCAAAGATATTTTTGAGAATTCTTTAGTAATTAGCTAACACTACAGGGTTTTCTAAGGAATGTTAAGTATAGTTGCTAAATCAATAAAAAAAAACAGTGTAGCGTTACCACTGTGCATGCAGAGAAGATCTGTGCTACATGTAAACAGCTGTACCAAACACACTGTATATACTAACGCCATACCGTATATCCAGGAATCCCGGCTTCTCCCTCTGGCCCCATTAAGCCTATCGGCCCCTATCACAAAAGGAGAATTAAACATTTAACAAAGAGTAAACTTAGGCACATGGTAAAAAAAAAATGTTTTAAGAGAAACAAACAGCAGTAAAAAAAAACAGTTTTTTTTTAAAACACAGTTTTTTTCTTTCCTCCTTTTTTTGCAAGTGACAAGTTGTTATATATACACAATTTATTTCAACTATTGCAAATTAAAACCAAAATTAAAGTGAAAGTAAATTTTTACACAAATAAATAATGTAATGGATTCCTCATTTAGCATTTTTTTTTTTTTATTCATTATTTTTTTTTTATATATTTACGATTTTTCGACCATACCATCTTTTATGTTCCTCCGCCCCCCCCCGCTCATTTCCTGGTTTAGCTATATTTCAAGTAAGAGCGGTCCCATCCGCTCTTACGTGTTCATCCGTGCGTGCTCCCGTGCAGCTACATCCATTGCGCATGCGATAAAATACAATCTCTGCTGTGATACATATTAAAACAATGAATCACTCGATTCATTATTTTGTATCGTAGCAGTGATCGTGTTAGCTGTTCCTGTTCCGTCAATAATTCCCGAAGAGCACACTGATCATTCACTGTTTTTGCAAGTTTGCCTGTTGTGGACAATGCGCATGCGTGTTTCATAAACGCACTTCGGAAACTGGGAGAGAATTCAATGAGACACGCATGCGTAGTTGAAGTTGGGGGCGTGGAGTGAGGATATTCAGATGCCACTGGGGGACCAATAAGAACAGTAAAGACACTATTCATCATTTCTAAATATTTTTTTTTTATCCAGGCTGAGGGACGGCAAATTAAATATTCAGATTGAAAGGCACCATTATAAGCTTATTAGATGATAGAAAAAAATCATGAATTAAAGTCAAGTTATTTTTATATGTAGTTTGCGTTGCGGCATAGAGGTGCGTCATACTTTACTTTCACTTTAAGTCAATTAAAATTGTATAACAGGAATTTACAGATCATTATTACATGAATGTATGTAGCATATACAGTATATATTACAATGCAGCATATACAGTATATATTACAATGTAGCATATACAGTATATATTACAATGCAGCATATACAGTATATATTACAATGTAGCATACACAGTATATATTACAATGTATCATACACAGTATATATTACAATGTAGCATACACAGTATATATTACAATGTAGCATATACAGTATATATTACAATGTAGCATATACAGTATATATTACAATGCAGCATATACAGTATATATTACAATGTAGCATATACAGTATATATTACAATGTAGCATATACAGTATATATTACAATGTAGCATACACAGTATATATTACAATGTAGCATATACAGTATATATTACAATGCAGCATATACAGTATATATTATAATGTAGCAAACACAGTATATCTTACAATGTAGCATACACAGTATATATTACAATGTATCATACACAGTATATATTACAATGTAACATACACAGTATATATTACAATGCAGTATACACAGTATATATTACAATGCAGCATACACAGTATATATTACAATGCAGCATACACAGTATATATTACAATGCAGCATACACAGTATATATTACAATGTAGCATACACAGTATATATTACAATGCAGCATACACAGTATATATTACAATGCAGCATATACAGTATATATTACAATGTAGCATACACAGTATATATTACAATGTAGCATACGCAGTATATATTACAATGCAGCATACACAGTATATATTACAATGCATCATATACAGTATATATTACAATGCATCATACACAGTATATATCACAATGTAGCATACGCAGTATATATTACAATGTAGCATACACAGTATATATTACAATGCAGCATACACAGTATATATTACAATGCATCATACACAGTATATATTACAATGCATCATATACAGTATATATTACAATGCATCATACACAGTATATATTACAATGCAGCATACACAGTATATATTACAATGCATCATACACAGTATATATTACAATGCAGCATACACAGTATATATTACAATGCATCATACACAGTATATATTACAATGCAGCATATACAGTATATATTAGAATGTAGCATACACAGTATATATTAGAATGTAGCATACACAGTATATATTACAATGCAGCATATACAGTATATATTACAATGCAGCATACACAGTATATATTACAATGTAGCATACGCAGTATATATTACAATGTAGCATACACAGTATATATTACAATGCAGCATACACAGTATATATTACAATGCATCATACACAGTATATATTACAATGCAGCATATACAGTATATATTACAGTGGTATTTTGGATTGTAATGAAGAGCAACAATTAAAGGGATATGAAACACACATTTTTTCTTTCATGATTAAGATAGAACAGTAATTTTAGGTAACTTTCTAATTTACTCTTATTATCAAATTTTCTTCATTCTCTTGGTATCTTTATTTGAAAAAGCAGGAGGGTAAAGCTTAAGAACCGGACCATTTCTGGTTCAGCTACCTGGGTAGCGCTTGCAGATTGGTGGCTAAATGTAGCGCTACCTAGGGTGCTGAACCAGAAATGGGCTGGCTCCTAAGCTTACATTCATGCTTTTCAAATAAAGATACAAAGAGAATAAAAAAAATTGATAATAGAAGTAAATTGGAAAGTTGTTTAAAATTGTATGATCTGTGTGAATTATGTAAGAAAAATAGGGGGTTCATGGCCCTTTAAACATTGTTTTGCAACATAATTATATATGAAAATAATACAAACCAGCAGCCCTCTTGTTCCTCGTGCACCCTTAAGCCCGGAACTGCCCTGCACTCCCGGCTCACCCAGACTTCCAATTTCTCCAACTGGTCCCATTTGCCCCTTTTCTCCCTGTGGCATTTTATTAGTAATAAAAAAAGTCAATGCTGGGCACTTTCATTGATTAAAATCATTGTAGACGCTAAAATATATAAATAAGAACTGTTTAATTTCCTTATACATTCCGCCGTTCCTCTGCCCACAACGCATAGCCTATTTCAGTGTAAAATGATGAATCACACTGTAGCCAATCACAAAGCGCACCTCTTGCTGGACGCCAAAGGGGGCACGTTTTAGAGACAGACAGATAGACAGACAGATTATAGATATATGATAGACAGACAGACAGATGATAGCTAGATAGATGATAGATAGACAGACAGACAGAAGATAGATAGGTAAATAGATAGATAGATAGGCAGACAGACATACAGACAGATGAATGAGAGATAGATAGATAGATAGGCGGATGATAGATAGATAGATGATATAGACAAAAGGATGATAGATTGATAGATAGATAGATAGATAGATAGAGAGATAGATAGACAGACAGACAGATAGATAAATAGATAGACAGATAATAAATAGATTACATATATAGACATAGGTAGATAGATAGATAGATAGATGATAGACAGACAGATGATAGATAGATAGATAGATAGATAGATAGATAGATAGACAGAAAGACAGACATATGGTTAGATAGATAGATAGGCAGATTAAGATAGATAATTATAATCATCTTCTGTTTACTAAACATGTGCACGGGCAAAAGATTTCTGAATATTCAAAATACTTTGTAAACCTGAATATTAGTTAACGTGTTATTCTGTATTTTTCTCATTTTAAACTAAACAAAGACCATTTGTGGAACATTTACATTTGTTTCCGTTAAACAAATGTACATGTTACTTTGCTACAGGTGAAAATGCTCAACTGTAGCGTAAAGTATCTTTAGCGCACTGGAGAGCCGCGCTAATCCTTCTTCACGGAGCCCTGTGGTGCGCTAATAGGAGGTTTAGCATGGCGGATCCCTGGGCCTGCACTAACAGACCTTCTTCTGTAGTGCAGGGCTTGGGAGGCGCCACGCTTAACTTCCTTTTATGGGGCTCTGTGAAGAAGAGGACAGGATTAGCGCAGCTCTCCAGGGCGCTAAAGGTAAGTATTTTAACTATTTAAAGGAAACAAATGAATAATGACAAAGTTGTCATTGTTCATTAATTTTCTTTAAATTTTCTGCTTTATTTGTTTTAATATTTGTTTAGTGAAAACGAGACAAATATCTGTGTTTCCTTAACGAATGTGCATTTATAACAAAACAAATGTCTATAGTTTACATATTTACACATTTACATTTGTGGTAATTACATTTACAGAAGGAACTCATATCAAGTGAATTTAATTTATTAATATATATGTTGTGCTGCTGGCTTGTAGCAGTAGCACTAGCTGCTACTTTAACTCTTCTGCTACCCGGAACACATTTTTCATAGATAATATCAGACAATTGGATTTTAATTAACAAATTCCAATCGACTCCTTTAACAAATATTGGATGAATCAAATCATTTTTTTGATTTGTCCGAAACAGTTCTTTTGCCGGTGCGAACATCTTCCCTTTTATACAAGTCACCAGCTGATGTCTGAGAAATTTCTTCATAGCTGAGGCGCGGAATTAATTACCTTTTTGCCTGGACGACCTCTTTGACCCGGATTTCCCATTTTTCCATCTGGCCCCTGTATATTTAGAATAAAAAGAGGATACAGCTGGTTACAATGCAGCTAAAAAATAACGGCAGTAAATGATATAAACTCATCTGTGTAATCTCTCTTTCCGCTCCACTGACAGCCCGATAACATTAGTCTTAGTAATACTCATTGTGTAAACATCGTTTTAAGTTTGTAGATGGCGAGAGACAGTTTTGTAATTACTCTTATCAACACTATTTGTCTTCATACAAACAGATGACGGAGTATTTTATATTGGTTTAAACATAATTTAATGAAAAGCAATTAGAATTTAAGTGTGATATATTACTATGAAATACAAAAGGCGTCACGTCTCCGTTCCTGCTCTTTTCATTTCACCAGTCAAAGTTGCTGTATGTGCCTGGCACATGATAACAGGAAAACCGTCTCTGTCTGGTGAAATTAAATTAAAAAAAAAAACATGCTACCTGGCCACAAATAAAGACCTGCAGATACAGAATCTGTTGGCGCTCTACAAATAACTGATAATAATGATAATAATAATAATAATAATAATAATGGAGAAAGCCAAAAAGCAGAAAGTAGATTATGGGGTCTATTTATGAAGCAGCGGATGCTGCCTCAGACCCACTCCGCTTGAGGTTGCGGACAGCAATCAGCCCAATCAAATATGATCGAGTTGATTGACACCCCCTGCAGGGGGCGGTATTGCACCAGCAGTTCACCAGAACTGCTGGTGCAATGATAAATGCCGACGGCGTATGCTGTCAGCATTTATCGATGTGCGGCGGACATGGTTCGCTATAGCCGGTCATGTCTGTCCGCACCTACATAAATAGACCCCCAAATGTGTTCCTTTATAAAAGGGAGCCTGAACGCTTTAATCTAGTGGTTTATTTATGTGTCCCTAACTGGTCTCAGCCGAGGGGATAAGATAACAGACTTTTAAACATAGGGAAATCTAGGATACAACATTTCAGCAACCATAATTTAATGGGTGCTAAACCTTTACACTTATTTCTTCATTGTTTAAAAAAAATATATATATATACATTTTAAAACTACATCTGCATATTATTTTAAGGTTTATCTTTGTGTTGAATACATAATTACATGTAACATTTATTTAGGGCCACATTACAAGTGGAGCTCTAAATATCGCTTTCATGAAAGTGATATTTGCGTTCCACTGTGTAATTCCAGCGCATGCTATTTGTAACATTGCCATGTTTAAATTAATGGGGTTTTTTTTTTAATAAAAATTATGATGAAATTAACGAGAATAAAAATAAAATCTGAAGTGATGAGCAGAATGTATGTATTTGATTTGAAGCATTTTTGGTAAACTATTTTTATTGAAGTTTTCAAATATAGCTGTGACACCAATCACATATAGATAAACAAAGTCATTGTACAACTTATATAGTGTACTCTAAAATTGTTTTTCCTTAAATGTGTGTTTTCAATGACCTTTTATATGAGCTGCAGAGTATAAAATGTATGAGATATTACTCATTTAGGTTTTTTTTGTATATAAAATAGCTCATTTTGTTTTTTGGGAACTACAACCCATCAAAATGAGTTGAGCAGTTGAACAAATTGAAGGGGAGAACAATTTTGGCTAAACTGCCCCTTTAAGTACTTGAATCAGTAATGCAGAGTATATAATAGTGATCCAAGTTGAACGTGACTTGAAATATGTTTGCTTCTTTTAAAAGATAACTCAGCAACTTGAAATGTGCATATATGCCACTGCCAGTAGAGAGCACTGCTACAGACATCGCACGTGACATCACTGGTATAAGGAGCATGTATGCGGCTTGTTGTGCACATTAAATTGTATCCCAGGCGCAAGAATAACTTTCAAAAGAAGACGTTTTACAAACATAAATATATTGTGAAGATTTACATTTTCTGTCCTTTTAAGGATACCTTCCATCTTACTTAATATTTATTTTCCATGACCACACATGCTTATACAGAAAGTTTGAATGTCCATGCTATTAATAATATGAATTTAAAGAATGTTGTACTGAATAAACATATTACTACATGCAACACCACCTGCTAAAGCGCAGAGAGACAAAAATATAACTCTTACACGGACATTGTCTTTCATATGTGATTTCTCTATCAATTATGTTTTAAATCAGGTCTCACAATATTGTATGTTGAAGGGATTCCACTCTAGATAAGTCTATTAAAATATAGAATACAGGGTATAAACAAATTATTTTTATTTCATTCAATAAGCCGTACTAACAGAAGACCATAGATATGAATTAGTAAAACTGCATGACTTATATATATGTACAATATAAATACACAAAACCTAAAATAATTAGCAGGCATTTCACAGGTTTTTCAAGTAAATTTTTAGAGATCTCTGAAGTAGCAATATATACATGGCCAAAAGGAAGATGATAGATAACAGCTAATTTATCATTGAACCAATTAACAAATTATATTGATTCATAATATGTATAATGAACACAACTGTTTAATTAGGTAAATCCAGAGATTATGTGAAAATGTGACTGAAAAGTATTTTGGAATAAAATGGAATAGAGATGTTCAATTCTCAAAATTTTAGTATAAAATGTTTCATTATGTGTATTAAAATGTTGCAATACACTTTTTTATTTATTTTGTCCCCTTTTCCTGTAATTTATCCCTGAAAATTGTTTTTTTTTCTATTCAGAGCATTGGATATGCACTCTACAGACCTTAACAAGCCAACTCTGCAAATATACTGTGAAGCAATTTAAAGGGACAGTTTACATTAAAATTGTTATTACTTAAAAAGATAGATAAAGCCTTTACTACCAATTCCCCAGCTTGGCACAACCAACATTGTTATATTAATATACTTTATAACATTTAAACCTCTAAATTTCTGCCTGTTTCTAAGCCACTACAGACAGCCTCTTATCACATGCTTTTTTATTTGCTTTTCACAACAGGAGACTGCTAGTTCATGTGGGCCATATAGATAACATTGTGCTCACGCCCGAGATGTTATTTAAGAGTTAGCACAACACATTACTAACTGCAAGTCATTAGGTAATAAATAGTCATAGTCATGTGATCAGGGGGCTGTCAGAAGATGCTTAGATACAAGGTAATCACAGAGATAAAATGTGTATTATTATAACTGTGGCTAAAGTTTGGGAACTGTCGGTAAAAACATTTATCTCCACTAAAGTCTATGGAGAAATTTTATGTTAGCACCAGTTTCCAAACTTTACCACCTCAATGGAAACTAGGTCTGTGTTGGTTATGCAAAACTGGGGAATGGGTAATAAAGGGATTATCTATCTTTTAAAGCAATAAAAATTCTATTGTAGACCGTCCCTCTAAATTTTGCTAAGCTGTGTCTACTCCTGCTACAAGTCCAGATTGGCTCTTCCATATTAGGCAAGAGATAGGAGGAATCTGCAGCAAACGGTGTGTTAATGTATTCAGAAAGCTTGTGTACTTGGCTGGCATTTTTATTTATTGCAAGACATCAGACAATTGTTTGTAGTTACAAGGTGTTTATGTAATTTTTAAAAAAGCGCAATGCTACTGAAAAAAATCAACAAATGGGTTTTCTAAAGGTCTAGAATGACTTTGAATATGAAAACTGCACAAAAAGACAAGTAACTCATTCTATCCGTCTTGTCTAATGGTTTGGAATAGACCACAAGTTTTATACTTTGTTTCACAGACTGGTGTAGGGTTGTTTTGGTCTGTTGAGTTAAATAAATGGTATCTTAATGGGATATTAACCAATATGAGATAGTAATATAAGTGTAGATAAAGAACTTTGCAATATACTTGCATTTTTAATTTTGTTGTATAACAGTGACAGATATAAAAAGCAATAAATGACACTGTACAAACAAGGCTGTGTGGGACATAGGATTGTTAAAGTAATTAACAAACAGGTTCAGCCTTGTTTGCACAGTGTCTTTTATTGCATGTGTTATACTTGTCCCTAGTTGCCCTAAGCAGGAGAGACAGATAAGGGAAAATGTATGTTTAAACATGACAATGCCTATTACTTTATAGAAACTAAACCTTTAAACTTATATCTTCAATGTTTAAACATCTAGTATAATTGTAAAAAATAAATCTATTGTGACAGACCTCTCTGTCAGTACTTGAAGGGTTAACTCTGTTCAGCTTTAAGAAGCTATTTTCTAAAGACAGGTTTGCTGGCATCAGCTATAATTAAGTTTAAGTGATAAACATTCCCATTGTTCCATCACATCTAGAGAGCAGACGCCCCAGTGATAAGAAAGGATCAAGTGTGTCTTGTGTTTAACTTGTTATCTGCTGAAGTAATGTAATACTATTGTGGCCTGTCAAAGGTCATTGTCTCTCTATCTAATGTACAATATTCTTTCAACCCCCCAGCTGGGGTCAGACCTGCATAAATACTAGGCATATAGCCTTTAATAAATGTCATTCTGTTTTAAACCTGAAAACTGGCTGGGTTGTGAGTTGCTGATCCCATATTCAGGACATTGTTCATCTGGTGTTAACCATTGGTATCCTGTTGGTACCGTAACATCTATATATTATTCTAAAGCTTTGAATACATGACTATGTTTAGCATTTATTTACTGTTTTATATCCCTTTAAATTGTATTGTTATATGGGGGCTGATTGCTCTATCAATAAAAAGGTTAAAGAGATATGAAACCCAGATTTAGATAGAACATGTGGGCCTCCATTACATATAGAGCGTCGCCCGCAAAAGCCGGCGATGCCAGATTTTACGCAAATTTGGTATTACATATACGGCGTAGCATACAAGTTACGTGCGTATATTTCAGCCTACGCCTGTATTTTTTTTAACCATAGACTGACATTGAACAGACGCGCGATTTGGTATCCAATATACATCGTAAGGACTTACGCGCGCAGAATTCAGAAAATCTACTCCATTCTCATCTCGCCACAAATTGCAGGTTCAGCAACCCTTGCACTGACTAAAAAAGCACCGTAACTCCCGAAAATGCCTGCAAAAATCAACTAACACCTAACGCATGCACAATGTCTATCTACCTGTCAACCGCAATCCCCCACCACAATAACTAATAAAGTCTATTAACCCCTAAACCGCCATAGCCCACAACGCAATAAACCTAACCCCTAACCTAACCTCCCCTAACCTAACCCCCCCTAACCTAACACCCCCTAAATTAACTAAAATTACCTAATTTACAAAATACTAACATTACTATTAAATGTACATAAAACTAACACTACTTAAAAAATAAAATTCAACTAAGTATAAATAGGAGTTTTACGTGTCAGGCTTATTTTTGGGAGGCAGGTTAGACTTTTACGGGAGATTTGTTATTTTCTTTACTTTTCTAAGGCACCGGCACTTTCGAAAGTGGCGTAAGTCACTGGCGACTCCAGAAATGTGTATTTACGCTTATTTCTGGACATCGCTAGTTTATCAGACTTACGCCATTTAGGAAATGCCGGTGCCATATATTTAATATCCCGATGTGCAAGGTGAAATTACGGGCGGCACGGGTTCCCACGCTTGCGCCGAAACCTACGCCGTATATTTGATCGCGCCCGTGATTTAAATTTTTTTTATAATTTACTTCAATGATCAATTTTACTTTGTTAACTTGGTATCTTTTATTGAAAAGCAGGGATGTATGCATTTCTGGGGCAGCAGTTTTGCAAGAATGTTATCCATTTGTAAGAGAATTAGATGCCAGCACAATTCCCTGCCATGTATTGCTCCAGAGGTCTACCTAGGTATTTCTTCCTTAAAGAATATTGGGGGAACAAAACAAATTTGATAATAGAAGTAAATTGGAAACTTTTTAAAAAATAATGATTTGCTCTATCTGAATGACAAAAGAAAATGTGTGGGTTTCATGTACATTAAGGAAAAAGCAATTTTACAGTATACTGCCCCTTTAATCATTGGTTCCTCTGTGGATTGTGGGATACTCTCTGTACAAGTACTCGTCCTATACGATGTAGGCTGCAAGTTCATAAACAATACAAATACATGTAAATCAGCTTCATATTAAAGGGAAACAGAAGAGAGCAGCTCTCTCACAATACATAATGTAAGTTTCTCCAGCGCCAAAAATACTACTACTCCAGCTCCTGAGTGCAAGATCTCTTGACCAGACCTTTAGAATATCAAAAGAAATATAGAGGGCTATAGGAGCGCTTGGGGTACCTAATAGGAATCTTAGCTGAGTAGGGTCAAAAGTATTTAAACCAAACCAAATGTTTATAGATGGTTTTTAAAATACGTATTTATTACACAAAGTTAAAAACAATATCATAAAATATAAAATCGGTATGCAAATGGTATATATAATTTTACCATGATATATAAGTAGTATAGGGTATTAGCCCTATCTGAACATACAGTATGGTTGTACTATAGAGTATTAACCCTATCTGAACATATATCTCTATCTGACAATTTGAATACAATATCACTTTGCAATTTGAATACAAGATCACTTTGCAAATAATTAAAATTCTATGGTTCACGGTATGTGGTTCAAAACTTGAGAGACTTTTCAGCCATGAGATAAAAAACACATAAGATAAAACAACATATGTGAATTCCCAATATAAGTGATAACGTGGTAAACCTTAAAAAAGTAAAAAATGTGTAAAAAATGAAAAAATGAAAAAAGTTTAAATGAAAAAAGTTTAAAAGCCGGTGTACACCTTTAAAGGCTTTAATGTGGATGTCCTTGCAAATAGTGACAAAATCATGAAAAAATATATATCGTGAAAAAAAATATATATATATAATGGTGAAAAAAGTCTTAGTTCAATCTGATGTTCTTTGTGTGACAGTTTATATCCGATATGTGTTGATGTCAATGTTCTTGTAAATGATGTTTGAATCCTAATATTCCTTTAGTTCAAATGTCGATATTCACAGATTCTTCTATGTCCTAAATAGAAGAAAATAGACAAACATAGTGCAATATGCCCATCCAAATGTGGCTTAATAGGTATAGAACTCACCAATTGGGGACCTGAGCCTTCAATATCAGTTCACAATCTACGCGTTTCGATCCTGCTGGATCTTTCTCAAGACTGATATGGCTCTGTATGGTCTTATCTTAAATAGGCTATTTGGGCCCAAAACCGCCAAAATAATGGCGCCAAAATTGCTCCTCTTCCGGGATTCTTTTACCCGGAAGTACTGCCTCTATGTGTTTTAGCCCTCTGAGTTATTATGTTATAATGGAGGTATGTGGTATATATCAGTGGTAGGTTAACGTTTTTTATAAAAAAAAAAAATTATAAAAAAAAACAACTTTTTTTTTTTTTAAGCTGGGCCCCCACCCTCAGGGGCCCAGTCGCACCTGCGACCTCTGCATCACCTGTAGTTTCGCCCCTGACTTACAGTTATGTTCATTTACACAGCAGAAGCACAAATTAAAGGGACACTGAAGTCTACATTTTTCTTCTCAGATTTAAACAACTAAAAAATTACAATTTTAAACAACTTTCCAATGAACTTAGATTATCAACTTTTGCACATTGTTTTTATGTGCACATTTTCTAAGGCACCAGATCCTACTGGGCATGTGCAAGAGTTCATATTGTATATGAGTCTGTGATTTGCTGATGGCTGTCACATGATACAGGGAGATAGCAAATGGAAGAAATTTCATATGTATCATCATAAAAAAAGTCTACTGCTTATTTGAAATTCTGAAATGCCCCATACTTACCGCTAAGCCAATTCTGCCATTCTCTCCAATGGGACCCTGAATTCCTGGGATTCCTTCCTCTCCTTTTTCGCCCGTCTCACCTTGAGGGCCACGATCTCCAGGTTCTCCCTTGGAAACAAGTCAGACTGAAGTAAATATCTATATATAATATAAATGACATTTAATAATAAAAGTTTTATAAAGCATTTATTGTGCTATATAAAGTGTAGTAAATTCATGGATACCTATAGACATTTTTTGAGGGAAGGGGGCAAAAAATAAAACGCCCCAAGTAAAATAATATCTGTGGCAACATGTAAATCAGAAAAAAGTTGCATGTTGCATATGATCCTTACATCATTTAAAAAATGTTGGCCCCTTGCCATCAAATGAGTGGCTCAAGCAAGTGCTTATGTGCTTGGGGGTAGAGTGATTTGCCCCCTCTTGCCCTCCACCCTTATATTAATGCTTGCATTCAATATAAACAACTTAAAGGGACAGTCAACCCAAAAATTACTATTACTTATTTATATTAGTTAATTAACAATCTTTACAGCCAACTGTAGCCCAATTTTCATCTAAATAAACTTTGCCAGAAAATAGACTTACTAGTTCTCATCTGGCCGTTTTGGCCGTTTTGGCCGCCTCAAAAACGTGCTCGTGCACGATTCCCCCATAGGAAACAATGGAGCTGTTTGAGCTGAAAAAAAACCTAACACCTGCAAAAAAGCCGCGTTCAGCTCCTAACGCAGCCCCATTGTTTGCTATGCGGAAACACTTCCTACGTCTGCACCTAACACCCTAACATGTACCCCGAGTCTAAACACCCCTAACCTTACACTTATTAACCCCTAATCTGCCGCCCCCGCTATCGCTGACCCCTGCAGATTGAGCCAATAGAATGCGAGCTCAATCTGATTGGCTGATTGGCTGATTGGATCAGCCAATCGGATTGAACTTGATTCTGATTGGCTGATTCCATCAGCCAATCAGAATATTCCTACCTTAATTCCGATTGGCTGATAGAATCCTATCAGCCAATCGGAATTCGAGGGACGCCATCTTGGATGACGTCATTTAAAGGAACCGTCATTCGTCGTTCAGTCGTCGGCCAGGATGGATGTTCCGCGTCGGAGGTCTTCAGGATCCTGCCGCTCCGCTCCGGATGGATGACCATAGAAGATCCCGCTTGGATGAAGACTTCAATCGGATGGAAGACCTCTTCTGCCCCGCTTGGATGAAGACTTCAGCCGGATCATGGACCTCTTCAGCCCCCCGCTTGGGCTTGGATCAGGACATCGGAGGAGCTCTTCTGGACAGATCGTTGAACCCGGTGAGGTGAAGACAAGGTAGGAAGATCTTCAGGGGCTTAGTGTTAGGTTTATTTAAGGGGGGTTTGGGTTAGATTAGGGGTATGTGGGTGGTGGGTTGTAATGTTGGGGGGCTTGGGTATTGTATTTTTTTTTTTACAGGCAAAAGAGCTGAACTTCTTGGGGCATGCCCCGCAAAGGGCCCTGTTCAGGGCTGGTAAGGTAAAAGAGCTTTGAACTTTAGTTATTTAGAATAGGGTAGGGCATTTTTTTATTTTGGGGGGCTTTGTTATTTTATTAGGGGGCTTAGAGTAGGTGTAATTATTTTAAAATTGTTGTAATATTTTTCTTATGTTTGTAAATATTTTTTTATTTTTTGTAACTTAGTTCTTTTTTATTTTTTGTACCTTAGCAAGTTTATTTAATTGTATTTATTTGTAGGAATTGTATTTAATTAATTTATTGATAGTGTAGTGTTAGGTTAATTGTAGGTAATTGTAGGTAGTTTATTTAATTAATTTATTGATAGTGTAGTGTTAGGTTTAATTGTAACTTAGGTTAGGATTTCTTTTACAGGTAAATTTGTAATTATTTTAACTATTTTAGCTATTAAATAGTTCTTAACTATTTAATAGCTATTGTACCTGGTTAAAATAAATACAAAGTTACATGTAAAATAAATATTAATCATAAAATAGCTATAATATAATTATAATTTATATTGTAGCTATATTAGGATTTATTTTACAGGTAAGTATTTATCTTTAAATAGGAATAATTTATTTAATAAGAGTTAATTTATTTCGTTAGATTAAAATTATATTTAACTTAGGGGGGTGTTAGTGTTAGGGTTAGACTTAGCTTTAGGGGTTAATACATTTATTAGAATAGCGGTGAGCTCCAGTCGGCAGATTAGGGGTTAATAATTGAAGTTAGGTGTCGGCGATGTTAGGGAGGGCAGATTAGGGGTTAATGCTATTTATTATAGGGTTAGTGAGGCGGATTAGGGGTTAATAACTTTATTATAGTAGTGGTGCGCTCCGCTCGGCAGTTTAGGGGTTAATAAGTGTAGGCAGGTGGAGGTGACGTTGAGGGGGGCAGATTAGGGGTTAATAAATATAATATAGGAGTCGGCGGTGTTAGGGGCAGCAGATTAGGGGTACATAAGTATAACGTAGGTGGCGGCGCTTTGCGGTCGGCAGATTAGGGGTTAATTATTGTAGGTAGCTGGCTGCAACGTTGTGGGGGGCAGGTTAGGGGTTAATAAATATAATACAGGGGTCGGCGGTGTTAGGGGCAGCAGATTAGGGGTACATAAGTATAACGTAGGTGGCGGTCGGCAGATTAGGGGTTAAAAAAATTTAATCGAGTTGCGGCGATGTGGGGGGACCTCGGTTTAGGGGTACATAGGTAGTTTATGGGTGTTAGTGTACTTTAGAGTACAGTAGTTAAGAGCTTTATAAACCGGCGTTAGCCCAGAAAGCTCTTAACTACTGACTTTTTTCCTGCGGCTGGAGTTTTGTCGTTAGAGTTCTAACGCTCACTTCAAACACGACTCTAAGTACCGGAGTTAGAAAGATCCCATTGAAAAGATAGGATACGCAATTGACGTAAGGGGATCTGCGGTATGGAAAAGTCACGGCTGAAAAGTGAGCGTTAGACCCTATTTTGAGTGACTCCAAATACCGGAGGTAGCCTAAAACCAGCGTTAGGAGCCTCTAACGCTGGTTTTCATGGCTAACGCCAAACTCCAAATCTAGGCCATAGATATTAATAAAAAAGTTATATGGGTTAAAAGTTATATGGTATATGACATGGAAAGGGCTATAATATGTATAAACATACATATACATGTCTAAATATGTGTATGTATATATACATATGTAATAGTTTGTTTTTTTAAGTTGCGCTCTCCATTGAAGTCTAATAGGAGAAGTTAATGTGGTCGCAATATATCTATAGTTCTACAGTTAGATAGATAGACAGTAAATAAATAGATATATAGACAGACAGATAGATAGACAGACAGACAGATAGATAGACAGACAGACAGAAGGTAGCTAGGTCAGTTGATAGTTGCATAGATTAATCAATAGAGACATAAATAGACCCTTAGACATATAGGTAGGTGTATATATATAGTATCCCACAAAAGTGAGTACACCCCTCACATTTTTGTAAATAGTTTATTATATCTTTTCATGTGACAACACTGAATAAATTACACTTTGCTACAATGTAAAGTAGTGAGTGTACAGCCTGTATAACAGTGTAATTTTTCTGTCCCCTCAAAATAACTCAACACACAGCCATTAATGTCTAAACCGTTGGTAACAAAAGTGAGTATACCCCTAAGTGGAAATGTCCAAATTGGGCCCAATAAGCCATTTTCCCTCCCCGGTGTCATGTGACTCATTAGTGTTACAAGGTCTCAGGTGTGAATAGGGAGCATTCTCACACTCTCTCATACAGGTCACTGGAAGTTCAACATGGCACCTCATAGCAACGATCCCTCTGAGGATCTCAAAAAAAGAATTGTTGCTCTACATAAAGATGGCCTAGTCTATAAGAAGATTGCCAAGACCCTGAAACTGAGCTGCAGCACGGTGGGCAAGACCATACAGCGGTTTTACAGGACAGGTTCCACTCAGAACAGGCCTCGCCATGGTCGACCAAAGAAGTTGAGTGCACGTGCTCAGCCTCATATCCAGAGTTTGTCTTTGGGAAATAGAAGTATGAGTGCTGCCAGCATTGCTGCAGAGGTTGAAGGGGTGTGGTGTCAGCCTGTCAGTGCTCAGACCATACGCCGCACACTGCATCAAAATGGTCTGCATGCCTGTCGTCCCAGAAAGAAGCCTCTTCTAAAGATGATGCACAAGAAAGCCTGCAAACAGTTTGCTGAAGACAAGCAGACTAAGGACATGGATTACTGGAACCATGTCCTGTGGTCCGATGAGACCAAATAAACTTATTTGGTTCAGATGGTGTCAAGCGTGTGAGGCGGCAACCAGGTGAGGAGTACAAAGACAAGTGTGTCTTGCCTACAATCAAGCATGGTGGTGGGAGTGTCATAGTCTAGGCCTTCATGAGTGCTGCCGGCACTGGGGAGCTACAGTTTATTGAGGGAACCATTTATGCCAACATGTACTGTGACATACTGAAGGAGAGAATGATCCCCTCCCTTCAGAGACTAGGCTGCAGGGCAGTATTCCAACATGATAACGTCCCTAAACACACCTCCAAGACGACCACTGCCTTGCTAAAGAAGCTGAGGGTAAAGGTGATGGACTGGCTAAGCATGCCTCTAGACCTAAACCCTCTTGAGCATCTGTGGAGCATCCTCAAACGGAAGATGGGGGAGTGCAAGGTCTCTAACATCCACCAGCTCCGTGATGTCGTCATGGAGGAGTGGAAGAGGACACCAGTGGCAACATGTGAAGCTCTGGTGAACTCCATGCCCAAGAGGGTTAAGGCAGTGCTGGAAAATAATGGTGGCCACATAAAATGTTGACACTTTGGGCCCAATTTGGACAATTCCACTTAGGGGTGTACTCACTTTTGTTGCCAGTGGTTTAGACATTAATGGCTGTGTGTTGAGTTATTTTGAGGGGACAGCAAATTTACACTGTTATACAGGCTATACACTCACTACTTAATATTGTAGCAAAGTGTCATTTCTTTAGTGATGTCACATGAAAAGATATAATAAAATATTTACAAAAAATGTGAGGGGTGTACTCACATTTGTGGGATACTGTACATATATTGAGATTTAAACTCCTAGTTTATTTCCTGTATGTCTATTACATGTCTCATCTCTGCCGTAGACTTTACATGTGAGTGCAATGCCTTTGTGTGTGCCTGGTCTTTTCAGTCTGAAATATAACAAAAAGGCCTCTATGTGGGCATCTGCACTCTCTATCTCTGAAGAGACAACGTGTGAGAGGTGTCCCCTTTAACACAACTCTGCAGCTGTGTAATGCACATATTCGGAATTACCTTGGCTCCATCTTTTCCTTGTACACCTTCTTCGCCTGGTGGCCCCGGATCACCCTGATAGGTTAAAAAGATGGAATTACTTGCTAAGCTTTGCTTCTAACATTGCGGCTTTACATCTATATGCCTAGGATAATATTTAGCAAATATTCCCATCTGCTAAACTAGTTTAAACTACTACACAAATGACATTACAGTTACTAAACTCATTTTTGGTAAAGAAAATGTTTTTGGTCATTCATGATGTTACCATAGAAACATTTTGTTATTATTTCAAAAAGTGCCTTAGTCCAAACCAAAGGAAAGTGATAACTGGCTTGGTGCTCTGTACTTTATTTACATTTGTTGTGTTAAGGTTTTCATCGCTTTGTAAGATGAGAACAGTAAGCTCTACTGGTTTGTGTGCAGTACTGTGGTTACAATGGCAAGATTCTGCCAGAATGATGTAATGTGTAGACTGAGAGCAACAGTGTTTGATAGCGGAGAGCCTAAGATTATCCTTATGCCAGTGACTTGCGACCACCCTCAAGTTCTTTAAAGGTACAGCTATAGGAAATAGAGAAAAAAACAAAACCCCACTAGCCATTAAAGGGACATACAAGTTCCCATGATAGTACATATTGAAAATAAGAGTTACAGGTACGAGAGAATAGTTCCTTTGAGAAAAACTGCTGCATTTCTCTTCTGGAAAATGTCATCACTGCTTTCAAAGTTTTCCCCTGTCTACTAAATTAGTGCTTGCATGCAGTGCCCTCAGCTCTGGATTGGCTCTGTTATATAAGTTAAAGCTGCTGTCCAGCTGCTCTTCTGCTACCCTGAAGTTGTACCCTATAGAAAATAGTGAACTAATGGATCTTAATTGATGAACAAAGCCTGAATGACTCCCTTAAAGGGACATGAAACCCAAATATTTTCTTTTGTGATTCAGATAGAGAATACAATTTTAATCAACTCTCCAATTTAGTGTTATTATAACATTTGCTTCAATGTCTTGGGATCTTTTGCAGGAGCAAAAATGCACTAGTTGGAGCTAGCTGAATACATCTGGTAAGGCAGTTACAAGAGAACTGAGCAAATTTGATAACAGAAGAAAATAGGAAAGTTATTTAAAATCGCATGTTCTATCTGAATCATGAAAAAAAAAATTATGCTTACCTGATACATTTATTTATTTCCGGATATGGAAATAACACGGCTTGAGTAAATCCCTTACCCACAACCCCCAGTCATTCGACTGATGGGAAATGGAGAAAAAGGAGTAACACAAGGTGTAGAGGTGCCTGAGGTTATAGTCAAAAGAACAACTGTCTTAAAATAAAGGGTGTGGCCGTGGACTCACCATATCTGGAAAGAAAGAAATTTATCAGGTAAGCATATTTTTTTTTTCTTTCCTAAGATATGGTGAGTCCATGTCTTGAGTAATTACTGTTGGGAACCAATACCCAAGCTAGAGGACACGGATAAATAGAGAGGGACAAGACAGGCAGTCCTAAACAGAAGGAACCACCACTTGAAGAACCTTTCTCCCAAAAGAAGCCTCAGCAGAGGCAAAAGTATCAAATTTGTAAAATTTTGAAAAACGTATGTAGAGAAGACCAAGTTGCAGCCTTGCAAATTTGTTCCACAGAAGCTTCATTTTTGAAAGCCCAAGAAGAGGAAACAGCTCTTGTGGAATGAGCCATAATTCTCTCAGGAGGCTGCTGTCCAGCAGTCTCATAAGCCAAACAAATTATACTTTGTAACCAAAAAGAAAGAGTATTAGCAGTAGCTTTCTGACCTTTATGTTTCCCAGAGAAACAGACAAGAGGGCAGAGGACTGGCGAAAATCCTTAGTCACCTGTAAGTAGAATTTAAGAGCACGTACAACATCCAAAACGTTCTTTGGAAGAAGAAGGATTAAGACACAGAGATGGAACAATAATTTCCTGATTAATATTTCTATTAGAAACAACCTTAGGAAGGAAACCTAACTTAGTACAAAGAACTGCCTTATCGGCATGAAAAATAAGATAAGTGGAATCACACTGCAGAGCTGAGAGTTCCGAGAGATACCAACAAGAAACAAAACCTTCCAAGATAACAACTTAATGTCTATGGAATGCAACGGCTCAAACGGAGCAAGCTGTAAAACTTTAATAACAAGGTTAAGGCTCCAAGGAGGAGCAACAGACTTAAAGACAGGCCTGATTTTGACGACCAAGGCCTGACAAAAAGATTGCACATCTGCCAAGCGTTTATGTAGTAAAACTGATCAAGCAGAAATCTGACCCTTCCTGAAGAAAAGATAAAATTCTAATTCTACTCCAAGAGTAGCCCTTGGATTCATATCAATAAAGATATTTACGCCATATCTTATTGTAAATCTTTCTAGTAACAGGCTTGCAAGCCTGAATCATGGTCTCAATGACCGACTCAGAAAAACTATGCGTAGACAGAATTAAGCATTCAATCTCCAAGCAGTCAGCTTCAGCGAAATGAGATTTGGATGAAGGAAGGGACCCTGAATCAGGAGGACCTTCCTCAGAGGTAGTCTCCAAGGTGGGAGAGATTACATCTCCACTAGGTCTGCAAACCAGATCCTGCGAGGCCTCACAGGAGCTATTAGAATCACAGATGCCTTCTCCTGTTTGATATGAGCAATGACTCGTGGAAGGAGAGCAAACGGAGGAAACAGGTATGCCAACCTGCAAACCCAAGGAACCGCCAGGGCATCTATCAGAACAGCCTGCGGATCTCTTGACCTTGAACCGTACCTTGGAAGCTTGGCGTTCTGACGGGACGCCATCAGATCTAACTCTGGCACTCCCCATTTGAGAACTAAGCTGGAAAACACCTCCGGATGGAGTTCCAACTCCCTGAAATGAAAAGTCTGACTGCTCAGAAAATCCGCTTCCCAGTTGTCTACTCCTGGAATGTAGATGGCAGATAGACAGCAATTGTGGGTCTCAGCCCACTGAAGAATCCGAGTAACCTCCTTCATGGCTAAGGAATGCCAAGTTCCTCCCTGGTGATTGATATAAGCCACAGAGGTTATGTTGTCTGACTGGAACCTGATAAACTGGGCTGAGGACAACTGAAACCAAGCCAATAGAGCATTTAAATCGCCCTCAACTCCAAGATGTTGATGGGAAGAGCAGACTCCTCCCAAGTCCAAAGGCCCTGAGCTTTTAACGAGTTCCAGACTGCTCCCCAGCCCAGCAGGCTGGGGTCCGTGGTCACGATCACCCAGAAAGGTCTCTGAAAGCATGTGCCCTGAGACAGATGTTCCTGTAAAATCCACCACGGGAAAGAATCCCTTGACGACTGATCTAACTCTATTCTCTGAGATAGATCCGCATGGACGCCATTCCATTGTTTGAGCATGCACAACTGGAGCGCTCTCAAATGGATTTGAGCAAAAGGAATGATGTCCATGGAAGCCACCATCAGACCGATAACCTCCATACATTGAGCCACTGAACGATTAGCAGAAGCCTGAAGAGAAAGGCAAGAGGAAATTATTTTGTTTTTCCTGACCTCTGTCAGAAAATCTTCATCAATAGAGAATCTATTATGGTCCCTAAGAACACTACTCTTGTAGCAGGGAAAAGGGAGCTTTTTTCCAGATTCACATTCCATCCATGGGAACGAAGAAGGCTTTCCTCTGAAGTTATGAAAGGAACAAAAATTACTCTGATGTCCTTTAGGCCTATTCTTCTTATCTTGAGGTAGAAAATACCCTTTTCCACCCATAATATCAGAGATAATTTCTGCCTAACCGGGTCCAAACAAGGTGTTGCCCTTGTAAGGAATTGCTAGAAGCTTGACTTTAGAGGAAACGTCTGCAGACCAGGATTTCAACCATAACGCCCTGCGGGCTAGGACAGCGAAACTAGAAGTTTTAGCTCCTAGTCTAACAACCTGTAAAATGGCATCTGCAATAAAGGAATTGGCCAACTTAAGAGCTTTAATCCTATCTTGAATTTCATCCAAGGAAATCTCTACTTGAAGAGAATCAGACAAGGCGTTAAACCAATAAGATGCCGCACTAGTCACGGTGGCAATACACACCACAGGTTGCTATTGAAGACCTTGATGAACATAAATCTTTTTCAAATAAGCCTCCAGCTTCTTGTCCATCGGATCCTTAAAAGAGCAGCTATCCTCAATAGGAATAGTGGTTCCCTTAGCAAGAGTGGAAATGGCCCCTTCAACTTTGGGTACAGGTTATGGGACTTTAATGGAGTCCTCGACAGGAAACATTTTCTTAAAAATGGGAGATGGGGGAAAAAAAGACACCCCTGGTTTCTCCAATTCCTGTGAGATAATCTTCCTAGCACGGTCCCGTACAGGAAAAACCTCTGAAATGGAAGGTTCATCAAAGAAACTATTAAGTTTTCTAGATTTCTTCGGAGTCACAACGACAAGGGTATCGGAGTCATCTAAAGTAGCTAAAACTCCTTTAACAATACACAAAGGTGTTCAAGCTTAAATCTGAAGAATACCACCTCAGTCTCAGAAGAAGGAATTATACTGTCCGAATCTAAAATTTCACCCTCAGATAGTCCCAATGTATCTTCCTCATCAGACTTATGAGAAAGGGCAACTTGGGAAGCAGAACTGAGGACAGGCACCTTACTTTCTGAATTTCTAGATTACCTCTTGCATTTTCTCTGTAATCTGGGAATTACAGCTAATGCTGCAGATACCGCTGAAGATACATGGGCAGCAATTTCTGCTTTTAAATAAACTCCACTAGGAATTATAGAGGAACCACAGGGCACTGCATGTGACACCATTGAGACTTGGGATGTAGCAGGAGAAAGCTGAGGTATTATTTTAACAGCATCATCCTGAGAGACAATAGGCTAAAAAATGTTACCTTTATTTTACAAGTTTTTCTTGACACACAAAGAACAAAATTGCATAGGGGCTGCAATTTGTGCATCTAAACATAATAAGCATGAATTAATGAGAGCAGACTCTTGCTCCATATCAGACATGTTGTGAAACAGTAAATAAACTTGTACAGATAAGTTTCAAAAATTTTAATATTCAATTAAAATAAGCCAAGGAAAAAATACATTTTAAATGTTATCCCAAATTAGGATTGATCCCCAGCTAAAATTGTGTGAGAAAAGTTAAGAAAAAACATTTAATAAACATCAAATAGACTTCTAAAATACCCCTCAGGCAACCCCACACCTCAAGTACTGAGGTGCCTTATCGCTACCAATTAAGACCGGATCACTCAGAAATTGAGAAAAACAACTTTTTCCTCAGAAATGTTATAGACCGCAACTGCCAAGCTCAAATTACTGCTGCGACATAGAGAGGCACTTAAATTGCTTCCTGGTACACTGAGTACCAGAAATAACCGTTTTTTCAAACCAGACAATTTAAAATGTTGCATCGTTTTATATTAAAGCAAAGGGGAAATGAATAATCTTCTGAAATAGAAAATTCAGCCTTACTTTCAGTTTAAACTTGTATTGTTTTATCAAGTAACAATGTGTCAGAAAATAAAGCCTAATAAAAACATTTTACCCTTTCTTTTTAAAAGAGTTGAAATGTTAGTCTCACACATGCTACATGATGCCCCAGTGTAACCCATACAACAGGATTATCTATGTCCCAATAAAAAAGCAGTGTAATTTGTTAAAGGGACATTAAACCCACAATTTTTCTGTCATGATTCAGGTAGAGAATAAAATTTCAAACAACATTCCAATTTACTTCTATTATCTATTTTGCTTCATTCTTTAGATATCCTTTGCTGAAGAAATAGCAATGCACATGGGTGAGCCAATCACACGAGACATCTATATGCAGCCATCAATCAGCAGCTACCGAGCCTATCTAGATATGTTTTTTCTGCAAAGGATATAAAGAGAATTAAGTATATTAGATAATAGAAGTAAATTAGGAAGTTGTTTAAAATTGCACGCTCTTTCTAAATTCTGAAAGAAAAAATTTGGGTTTCATGTCCCTTTAAGTGCATGGTCTCCCCAACTGGAAGAAAAAGCACTTACCTGCTCTGCTGTCCGGCATGTAGACAGTTACAAGGTATGAGAAGACACAGTTCTTTACAGAGACCTTTGATAAAGAAAGAACAGAGTAGCCAAATCTGGCTTTCTAAACTAGGGAAGCAATTGTTAGGAAAACTCAGTAAGTACCTCTTTACAAGTTCCTAACTGCTTTAAAGCCACAACTACCTGACTGCAAGGAATGGCTATACCCCAAAACTTGCTTGTAGATGAAATCAAAATTTTTCTTCACACACCTAAACTTCATCTCCTCCATGCACCGAAGGCAAAGAGAATGACTGGGGGTTGTGGGTAAGGGAGTGATACTTAGCAGTTTAACTGTGGTGCTCTTTGCCTTCTCCTGCTGGCCAGGAGTGATATTCCCAACAGTAATTACTCAAGCCGTGTACTCACCATATCTTAGGAAAGAAATTGGGTTTACTATTCCTTTAATGAATATTAAACAAAATTAAAGAACATTATTTTTATTCCAACATTTTTTTTGTCTGTGCATGTCTATTGAGCAGTTTATTATCTCTTAAACTCAACATCCATTTAACTTCATCTTCATAAAAAGCAAAGGCTAAGTTTTTTTTTTTTAAAAGAACCTACTCTAAGCAACGTCAGCATAATTAATGGTTCATAATATTTAGAAGAATCAGATATAAAATACATTCATCATTTAATTAATTTGGTCTTGGGGTAAGTAGTTCACAAATACTTAAAATTTCAGATTTGTACCTTTGAAGTCACTTGAAAATATGTTGGCAAGAATTTAAAGCAGTACAGAAATACCTATCATACAGAGCTGAAAGAAATGTCATATTTTAACCATTAGATAGTCATACTATTAGCTCACCCTCAAACCTGATTCACCCGGTTCTCCAGTGCTGCCAGCGGGTCCAAGTTCCCCCTGCAACCGAGATAAATCAGTTTTATCAAATGATGCTGATGGAAACAAACTTACTCTAGTTAATTATTTTAGATCACAGAGATTGCCTCCAGGGATTTAGTATATTATATTTAAAACAGAAATGACCTAAACGAAGTTAATTAGATGGAAACATGATTATTTCTTTCATAAGTAGGAAAGTAAAACGTGTGAACATGTGGATAGGATGTGTAATATAAAAGTAAAATACAGATATCCCAGTCAGTAATATTATCATTATGTGATACTGTATCAGCTCAAGCAATTCAGCAATGTAAATACAATGATCACTTATTCATCTTTAGTTCAAGACAAAATGTGTACAAGGGCGTCTCAGAGAAATAACTGTTGGCAAATAGTAAATTAGTAATACCCACACAGCGTCTTCCTATTTTGTCCTTTTTTGGCTGCAGAGATTTTACACTGTTGTTCTCAAGCATGAAACAGCTGGTTAATGTCAGCTACACGCATATGCCACTTCTGATTGGCTCACTGGTGGTGCACTACAAATTTAACTAAAATCTTAAAGGGATATTATACACTCGATTTTCCTTTGCATAAATGTTTTGTAGATGATCCATTTATAACGCCCATCTGGGGTGTTTCTGTAAAAATGTATAGCTTTGCTTATTTTTAAATAACAATGTGCTGATTTTCAGATTTCTAACCAAGCCCCAAATTTTAGATGTATACTGATGTATACAGACTTCAGACTGCTTCTGTTTGTATAATGGATCTTTTATATACAGGGGGGGGGGGGGATTCTGCTATCAGCCCCTTTCAGTTGGTGTTAAATTGGGAGCTTCTAAGTAAGTTTTTAAAAGTTTTTACAATGGATTTTATATTAGTATCTTATTTATAGTAGTGTCTCTTACATGCAGTTAAATGAAAATTGGTGTATACTGCCCCTTTAAGCCTCTGGGAAATGTTTAGATGTATGGACAATACACAGAACAAATGATCTAACTGGCTGTAATACACACACATGCATGAGATGCTGTATTGCAGGCTCATGTACAGAAATGTGTTCATATAAACAGATATATTGTAACCTTGATAAATAATAATTAAAGAGATTACCTTTATTCCAGGATCTCCTTGAAGACCAACATCTCCTTCAGGTCCAGGAGGTCCCTGGCATGAAAACATATGTCCCCATGATGAATAAAGTGTATATATGTGTAAGCAACTAGCAGAATACACAGAGGTACATCTGATATTACACAGTTTGCTTCCGGTGACTTGTGACACAAGTAGCAAATACCATTTTACTTCTGTTCTTGGTAAAATATAATGTTGTTGTTACTATTCAAAAGGTAGTCAATTAGCCAAAAACAATGCCACAGAAGGAACAACTCAATCTACAATCTGTTTAACATTCAAGGCTATGAAATGAGACACAGACTTTCTAATTTCCAAATAGTTTTAGACAAATGTAACATATTTATGATAAAATAATTTGATAAATTTCAGAATTAAACAAGAAGCAGCTACAGGCATTTGTTTAATTAGGGAATTTCCCATCTATGTCTACTGCTATGAAATCAGACATGTTAAAGGGACATTAACTACTAAACAAACGCTAGATAGAATGAGGTAGCCAAAGCAAAGATTCACCTGAGAATATTATGTAAATAATATGCAGATGTGTTTTTAAAATTACATTAGTTGATTAAAGGGGCATAAAACCCAAAATTGTTCTTTACTGATTAAGATAGAACATACAATTTGAAGCAACTTTCAAATTTACTTATATTATCAAATTTTCTTTGTTTTCTTGGTATTCTGTGAATTTATGGGGTGTGCACGTCTGCAGTACGATTTGGCCGCAGTGTTGCAAGAATGTTATACATTAGTAAGAACACTAGATGGCAGCACTATTTCCTGTCCTGTAGTTCTCCAGACATCTTCACGCTACCTAGCTAAGAAGAGAACGAAGCAAATTTGATAATAGAAGTAATTTAAAACAAAACATTTTAAATGTTAAGCTCCGTCTGAATCATGAAAGAATGTTTTTTTGGTTTGATGAACTATAAAGTTTTGGTGTCCACCAAGGGATGGGTGTAACTTAGGTTTCCTTCTCTTCTGATGCCAATCAGGGACAGTTATAAATGAGTCACTAGATTGTGCAACCAATGGTTGTGTAGAATATATAATTGTTAATTCTGCATCACCGCTTTTAATGCTATTTCGAAATGCTCACAATTTTCAGAATTAAATTATAGGAAAGGACACAAAATAAACAATGAAAAAATCACACATAAATATTGTACAGCATTGCAGGTATTTTTTTTTATTGATATTAAGGTTTCACTGATGAATTGGAATCATGTTTGTCATTGCAAACAAACTTACAGGTGCTGCTTTTATTAGATCAAATCTCACTCACCTCAGGACCCATTTCCCCTGGTGGTCCAGAATCACCCTGTGGTCCCCTTTGTCCCTAACATTAGAAGTAAAATATATATTTCATACATTAATAACTGTACATAATACACCTGAATGCTGTTAAATGTAAGATAAGATTAATAAACAATATGGCCAGTTTATCAGTGAAATTATATTTCAAATTAACATAGAACACTCATTTTTTATAGTTGCTGCATTTTAATTTATATATATATATATATATAATTGTTCTTATAGCAGAAGATATATATATAAGGGAAAAACCTAGGTTCCAACATGGAAGCTCCCATTACATTACTTAATAGAAATTTAGTGGAACTGAAAAAAACAATTAACAATAATTAAACAATAGTTAAACGGGACAAAATAAATAATTTTATATTAAAGTACTCATCTGTACAGTAGCAAAAGTTTGTATCTCTTAATGCGCTTTCTGTTTAGTGCATCTAATGCTACATAAAAGATTCTGTGGCTTTAGCAGAACAATCAGCTATTTAACTGATCACACAACACATTGCTTAGGTTTCAAAGAAAAAAATGTCTCTGCCAATAGTGTGCGGTTTCCAGAGAACCTAGAGAGAATTTGGCAGGACATGTGAGTGCTTCAGTAAACAAGCTGGATTTCCCTAAGTCAACCGCAAGATCACAGTCATGTGACACATACTAACGTGCTAAACCCTATACTTTGTACCAGCAGCTGGGGTACCCTTCACTAAGTCTAGGTTTACAATTTCCAGCAAATTGTGGTTCCAAGTCCAAAACAAAAACACATCATTTACTGGTAGATCATGAATTAAATTTGTCCTTTGCTAGAAATAATATGAATTTACTATAAACAAACGTATTCGTATCCCATTACTGTAGGTTTAGGACTCCACAGTTCTCAAATATGTCACTAAATTAGCAAGAAGTATAGAATAGTAAATACATGCTAGATATATTTATGTTTTCAAAGCACAGATTAGCCTGGAAATAGTTTATAAATGTATTTGTTTCAAGTATATCAGTTGTTTAAATATTGAAGATATAAGTGCAAAGTACTTTAGTTTCTATAAAGCAGTTTGTGCCACTATATATGAATTTAGATTTTCTATTTACCTCTCTCTCCTGCTAAGGGCAATTAGGGACAGCTATAAATCAGATAATACAACAAAGATTGCAAACAAAAAACTGTTAGATAATTACTGTAACAATCCTAGGTCCCAAACATCCTTGTTTGCACAGTCTTTTACTGACTGTTTTACTGACTGTTTTTTTTATCTGTCCTTAAAGGGATACCAATTTTTTTCTTTCATGATTCAGATAGAGCAACAATTTTAAGCAACTTTCTAATTTACTCCTATTATCAATTTTTCTTTGTTCTCTTGGTATCTTTATTTGTAAATCAGAACTAAAAGCTTAGGAGCCGGCCCATTTTAGGTTCAGCACCTGGGTACTGCTTGCTGATTGGTGGCTAAATGTAGCCACCAATCAGCAAGTGCTATCCAGCTTGCTGAACCAAAAATCGTCTGGCTCCTAAGCTTTCATTCCTGCTGTTTCAAATAGAGATACCAAGAGAATGAAGAAAAATTAATAATAGGAGTAAATTACAAAATTGCTTAAAATTGCTGCTCTATCTGAATCATGAAAGAAAAAAATGGGTTTAGTATCCCTTTAATTGCACTAAGGAGATAAGAGAGATACAGAGAAAACTTAAGTTCAAAATGGCAGTGCAGATTACTATATAGAAACTCAGTTGAATTTATGAAAAGAAAACATTTTAGAGCTAAATTACAGACAAATTAAGACGACTATATATTGCAATTTTATTTATTTTTTTACTTACACATAATTCAACATTATATTTTACAATCTCATACTGTTAAAAAGTCCTGTGCCCTACTAAAAGCAAGCAGTGCATGGGATATTACATTATTAAGGGCCTTATTAATCTTTAACCCTTTAAGGATCAGCGACGTACCCTGTATGTCGCTGCCCTTTTTTTGGGACTTGATTGTTTTATAGCGCGGTCTTGCCACCAGCGTTGAGACTGCTCTATTCCACAAAGCCTGCTGGAGGGAGGGCATTAATACTGTGTTCTTGCTAGACTTGTGCTATTATGTCCTGAAAAAACCCTTAACGACCAGTGACATAAAGGGTACATTGTGGTCATTAAGGGGTTAAATCATTGTAAAAGATATACTTCTGTACCCCTTGGGTACTTTCTTATTGGCTGCACTACCAATCCCACTACCTCTTTTTTTATTCAATGGAAGGCGGTTAGTCAGCCAACCAGATAACGTAAACACCCTTGCAATTTTCTGCTCATTTACAGGCAAATTTGCAGCTGGGATCACGCTCCTATTACATTCTGTAGGGAGGATGTTACATTATCTGATTGGCTTACTGCCCTGTTATGGAATCTGATTGGCTGTACCACTCACCTGCCTTTAAAAAAAAGGCTCTAGAAGGGGAGCCTGTAAGTAAGCACCTAAAATATAGCTTATACAACAATGTAAGAGGTAAATAGTGGACTCTAAGCAATGCATTGCAATTAAACAGTAACATTTCCTGTACCTTTAAATAAGAAATAGCAGAAATAAGTTCAAAATGTTGAGCAATGATGAGTACCCTCCAGATTTTTGACAACCAGTTTAAAGCACCTTTCATTTTTAAGGTCTAGACAATCCCCCCACCCCCTGTTACATTTGTTCAGGTAGATTTATTATAAAATATGGCAAACTTACTGGCTCTCCAGCGGGTCCCCTATCACCAGTACTTCCAGATGGGCCTGCAGGACCCTGCACAAACATATACAATAATAATTGTTTAAAATTCTTCTTTAAGCTGCTTGGTTAGATCTGTAATGATTACATTCCTGACAGTGCTCATAACTGTTTTCACATCACTTCCCCTATCCTCTTTATGCAGAAAAGCTAAACGCTCCCACATGCAGCCTTTTCCCCACCCCTGAGCTGCCGGTCATGCACATAAGCAGCCCACCACCATCACCCCTTATGAATTGTAGAAAAAATGTTCCCCTTGACATGTGTTCATTTGAATGTTTCTGTAAAACAAATTTTAAAGGGTCATGGTACATTAAAATTGCCCTTAATATACTGTATTTTCAATGAATCAAGCTGTAAAATATTAAATGTGCTGAGCTTGCAGGAAGAACAGGCTTTGGCCTCTATTTATCAAGCCGTCAACCGCAAATATGCTGGAATTCCGCAGCGTATTTGTGGCGAGCCTGATTCGCCTTAGTTATCAAACCCTACAAACCGGCAAAAGTAGAATTTGGTGACGTAACATACGATCCGCCGGACTCAGTCCGACACAGATCGATGCTTACGTCACTACAGATGTTCCGAACGCAAGTTCAGCACTATCTGACTACTTTTGCTAGTTATCAAATAACTACCAGGTACGCTCGCCACTTTTCCAGCCCAGCGTACCTGGTTTTCAAACCACTGCCCTGGAGGCCGCGGATACCATAGGAATCAATGGGAGTCGGAAAGCAGCGAGAGCTCATGTTCGCTGCTGCCCGATATCCCATTGATTCCTATGGGAATGTCTACACCTAACACCCTAACATGTACCCCGAGTCTAAACACCCCTAATCTGCCCCCCTACACGCCGCCACCTACATTATACTTATTAACCCCTAAACCGCCGCTCCCAGACCCCGCCGCAACTAAGTAAAGTGTTTAACCCCTAAACCGCCACTCCCGGAGCCCACCGCCACCTACATTATACTTATTAACCCCTAATCTGCCCCCCTACACCGCCGCCACCTACTAGTTATATTGTAGCTAGCTTAGGGTTTATTTTATAGGTAAGTATTTAGTTTTATATAGGAATGATTGTATTTAGATTTATTTAAATTAGATTTAAGTTAGGTGATGTTAGGGTTAGTGTTAGACTTAGGTTTAGGGGTTAATACATTTAATATAGTGGCGGTGGTGTAGGGGGGGCAGATTAGGGGTTAATACATTTAATGTAGGGGGACAGATTAGGGGTTAATAAATTTAATGTAGGTGGCGGCGGTGTGGGGGGGGGCAGATTAGGGGTTAATAAATATAATGTAGGTGGCGGTGGGCTCCGGGAGCAGCGGTTTAGGGGTTAAACACTTTATTTAGTTGCGGCGGGGTCCAGGAGCGGCGGTTTAGGGGTTAAACACTTTATTTAGTTGCGGCGAGGTCTGGGAGCAGCAGGATAGGGGTTAATAACTTTATGTAGGAGGCGGCGGTATAGGGGGCAGAAGATTAGGGGTTAATATGTATAATGTAGGTGGCGGTGGGCTCCGGGAGCGGCGGTTTAGGGGTTAATACATTTATTAGAGTTGCAGCGGGGTCCGGGAGCGGCGGTTTAGGGGTTAATACATTTATTAGAGTTGCGGTGGGCTCCGGGAGCGGCGGTTTAGGGGTTAATACATTTATTAGAGTTGCGGTGGGCTCCGGGAGCGGCGGTATAGGGGGTAAACAGTATAGTATAGTGTGGGTGTTTAGTGACAGGGTACCAAGAAAGCTGTAAAAAAGCTGAAGAGCAGCAAGATTGATGACTGTTAGTTAACAACAGTCCGCTGCTCATCGCACCGTACTTGGTGCGCGGCTTTTGACAGCTTTTTTGATAATTTTGGAGAACGTATTCAGGTCCGCGGCCGCGATGTTAGCAGGGCCGGATTTACATCTCAGGTGCCTGTAGGCGCAAAAACCTGAAGCGCCCCCCCACCCCCCCAAAAAAAAAAAGTGCAAAAAAATGAGGACTTTTTTTTATTATTATTTAGGACAACTAAAAAAAAATATTAGATGTAAAATTACATTTTCCCTTTTATGGATACACAAATACACACACCAAATGCAATATTTGTTGTAATGGAAGCTACACCAAAAATCAATATTTACTTGACTCAAATGGCCATATAATTTCTATTATGTATAACAAAAACAAATCATGTTAAACTTTTAATGCAAAATATTCTAAAGAAAACCCTATTTAAAGGGACATAAAATGTGACAGTTTGCTAGGGCATTTTATTATTGCACTAGTGCTGGCGCAGAAGTGTGTTAGCCTCTTGCAAAAGAGTTAAACACATAGTCAATGTCAGTTCTGAGACAGCAATACACATCTGTGCAGACCCAGATGGGCTCATAGGACATGTTTATTGACAAGCCATTAGTGTATTGCTTTTCTGGAGATGACTTTGACTATGTGCTTAACATTTTGTTGGAGTTAAACACAGTTTTGTGTAAACAATAGCAATATTAAAACTAGCAGAATGCAAGTTCATCAGCAACCTTTGCAGCCAGTGGAAGAAAATATAAAATGTAGGTATTTTTTCCACTACATGAATGTTGTAGATTATATGTAATCCAGGGGTCAACAAATGTGTTTAAAATTAGAAATTAGAAATTCAATTTACAACAAAACACAAACATACCACACTTACTTGATAAAAGAACAGATTAACAATTTTTAATGTGATGTGTGTGTATGTATATATATCTATATATATATATATATATATATACTACACATACATACAAACAAATATGCCATGTGAGTGGTTTACACACCTACACATTTTACAGCCTTACAGTCTACAAACTTTGTTGTCAAAGTGCCCTAAAGGCTGTAAATCACAATTGGCAACTTGTAATAAAGAGCAGAGCAGCTAGTCCCACATAACCTCCTCACCTCCAAGGCCTTTATAGAACAAAAACATTCATCCTGAAGCAGAATTTAACCCCCTGGCTATCAAAATGCCCTACAGCACATAACAAGTGAATACACTGTAACCCTCTCTGGTAGCCAAGGGTTAAAGTGCTCTGCTTGTTATGTTGTCATTGTCATTCTAGGCAGCATTAGAAGCCTTGTACAGTCCTAACCTGTTGTTCTGAAGCTTTCATTCCTTCAACAAAAAGTGTCTGCTACACATCAGCATGGAGCTTGGCTGTGTGAGGCAACAGAAGTGAAACTAAACATGCCTGGCAAAAATGGGAGGGGTTTAGTTTTAATATTTGCCCCTCTCTCCTTCATGGCTCCCTCAACTGCTGTAACATATTCCCAATGAAACACTCGACTCTGTAAGCACCTGGCAGCACAATTCCTACTAAAATTAATGCCCTCACCAAAAAAAAAAAAAAATTTTTTTTTTTTTTTTTATTACTGACAGGCAGGCGCCCCTCACTGCAAGGCGCCTGTAGGCACATGCCTACTGTGCCTAATGGGAAATCCGGCCCTGGATGTTAGGCAATCTTAGCAGAGCATATTGGTGCCGTCGAATGCAGGTAAGCAGACGGCTTGATAAATAGAGGCCTTTATCTTATCTGACTTCTTATGTACAAGATCCATCTTATCTCTTTCTGAATACACAAAGGCTAATTTTTATAGAGCTTGATTAAAAATTAGCATTTTAGTACGAATCTCATCCATCCCCACTGGGAGGGTGATTACATCTAATGCCTCTTGTTAACATAACATTTCTATAGAGAATATTGCAGTATTAATATTTTTAGTGTAGGTGGTATCTTCAACAGGCAAAACAGCTATTTTAAATGAGAATATAAAAGTAAATCATATATTGTGAACACTTTAATACCCTACAGCAGGTAAAATGGATCATTGGGAACATATTATTGGGAACACAATTTTACAGTGCAATGTCCTATTATCAACTGTATATTACATTCAAATAGATGTATATTAAAGTCTAAAAAGATCAACATTCTCATCTGAATATATTACTGTTACATTCAATAGTCAAATGATAAATTTAATATGTGGGAAACTTTCTACACCAGAAATTCACCATTTTCTCACCATTTAATCCCTTTGCTACCAGGAATTTCAGAAAAGAACTTGCCCAAAATGCCGGGAAATTGTTTAGTATTTTAGCTATCACTCCATTTAACAGAAATAGAGCATTGTTGTCTTTTTTTTATTTAGCTATATATTTTATTAAGTAGACAAACCAAGGTATTTATCTAGGCCCATTTTGGTATATGTCATGCCATCATTTTGCCGCCAAATGCAATCATATAAAAAATTGTAAACTTTTTCACAAATTTTGGGTTACTTACTAAAATTATTTACATACCACGGTTGTAAAAGCTTTTCTGGGTGCTCCTTTGTTCAGAAATAGCAAACATGCATGGCTTTGCCATTGCTTTTTGGTAATTAGAAGACTGCTAATTGCAGCTGGGCACCACAGTTCTGAAATTCTCGGTAGTGAAGGTGCTAGTTAGTTAGCAGGTATAGTAATAATATTGTAATGCGGTGATTACCCTCCCACCTTCCAACACCCGAGCCCTCCCAAACAGCTGACTTTAACCCCCCCCCCCCCCCACACACACACACACTCCTCCCCACCATCTTAGGTACTGGCAGACAATCTGACAGTATGTAGTTTAGGGCTTTTTTGCTTAAAATAGTTTTTTTTGTTTTTGTTTTAAGGTTTCTGCAGTGTAGGGAACCTCTTCAACCCCCCCCATCTCCCTAATCCCCCTACAGCTCTTTAAACCTCCCCCTCCCACTAGTGGCAGCCATCTTAGGTTCTGCAGCTGTCTGTCAATATAGTTTATATGTATTTTCTATATTATTATTTTTTTTAATTTATTTATAATTATTATTTTTTCTGTAGTGTAGCAGTGCCCCCTACCAGTGATTATTTGGTAGGGTCCCCCTACCTATTCCATACCCTTTTTCTGTAGAGTAGCTTCCCATCCCTCCCTCTGCCTTCCAAACTTTAATTTCTGTAGCATAGGGACCCGCCCCTACCTCCCACTCCCTCCACTGCTGTCTGCCCACTTGCCTCCCTCTTTCCCTCCCACACCGGCACCAAAGGAGATCATTACATACAGTGACACAGACTGTGCTACTGTCTGTAACGATCTGGCAATCTGCCTTCATATGGTAACAGAGTACCGATCGTGCTCCCTTACCATATGCGCACAGATGCCTGCAGCTCAGGAACAGCAGCTCCTGGCTGTCACTTGAAAACCGAGACTGCTGGAGCTTCTTGAAGCTGTGACAGATCTACGTTATGCGGTATGATGAGCTATGTAGGGCATGACGAAGATCTATGTCGTAATGGCTTTAGGGGTTAAAGAACTTTACTGTCAAGCAGTTTCAAACAATTATATATAGAGAAAGAGAGAGGGAGTCATCTCTTTATAACTTACTAGCTTTCCTTGTTCTCCTCTTTCGCCAGGGTTACCAGCCTTACCCTATAAAAAAAGATTTAAAATCAGACGTCTGTAAAGCCCTTATCTAATCACATTTGTACATGCAGAAATTGGAGAACATAAAGAACAAAGTGAAAAAACATTCAGTTAACAGAGATGTTAAAATATAACATTTGCATTCCGGCGTGCCTACTTGAAAATGACTTCATCAGACAAAACAGTTTGTAGAGGTATTCCTCTTAAATAAAATTTAAAAAATCGACAAAAAAAATTGGAGTAAAATGCTTGGGGAGGATTTACGAGAAGATCAATAAAATATATATAAACAAGAAAGAGAATAGTGGCGCTTTTGTTTATATTTCTCATTTTTGTTTATATACCTTTTCCAACCGTGCTAGAGAGACTCACGGTATATTTTTAGTGTGCTTTAAGGGATTTGATAGGATTCAGGGATTTCTTCTTTCTTTTAATAAAATATATATATATATTTTCAATGTAACCCATCTTTTCAGCTCAATAAACTTTATCTATATACCCTTCTGAAAAAAAAAAGATTGTTCTTGACTGTCCAGCCACCATCACTTCCATCATCAATCGCAAAACTTGCTCCTCACAAGTGATTCTTCAAATGTTGGAACAGGTAACAGTCATTGGGGGACAAGTTCTGGTGAATATGGGGTGATCCAGTAAATCAAATCTAGCTTCAGCAATGGTAGCCATGGCAACAAAGAATATGTAGCATTGTCTTGCTGGATCAGCTGACCCAACTTGCTGTGTCTCTTCTCGTTAATTTATATAGTAATTCCATGTTATGGTCTCTCCATCCTGCATGAAGCCAATCATCAAATCATCAATCATCAAAATGTATTCTGCATCCCAAAACACGGATGCCATAAATTTGCCAGCACTTTTTTCAAAGATGAGATGAGTCATGATACTTTCGTTGCTTGGAATCTGCTTTTGTCTCTGGCTTGAAGTAGTGCACCCAAGACTCATCCATAGTGACAAATCACACGAAGAAATAATCAGGATTTTTTAAATTCTTGCCAGAAGTTCTTGTGAACTCTCCTGAAGTTATCATGAAACTAAAATGAACTCAAGTCCCTCCTCATCTTGTCATGAATTTTCTCCATGGTTCCTTCAGTGACAACCTTTGACTGAAGTGAGGGGCATCTTCACATGACTTTCTCGAGCTTAAGCTCCTGACACAATTGTTTTAAGCTTTTGGATGACATTGAGTCTCCTAATGTATCAACCACATCTTTATGGATATCTATTGAAGTTAAAGGGAACCCCCAAAATCTTCTTTCATGATTTGGATGGAACAATTTTAAATAACTTCCCAATTTACTTATATTATCAAACTTGCTTCATTATCTTGATGAAGTAACATCATTACATTACTGACAGCTAGTTGAACACATCTAGTTAGCCAATCACAAGAGACAAATGTGGGCAGGCACCAATCAGCAACTAGCTACCAATAGTGTATGATATGTGTGTATTCTTTTTCAACAAGGGATACCAAGAGAAGGAAGCACATTTGAAAATAGAAATAAATGACGTGCTCTGTATGAATGATGCAAGTTTAATTTTGATTTTCCTATCTCTTTATCTTTTTCATCACGTATTTGATGACTGCATGATATTTATTTTGCTCCATTTTCTGCAAATATCTCAGCAGTCTACACAAAATGTCCAGTATGAAAAGGTTAATGTTAGACGCTTGAAATTTGACAACTGCACACTCAAACCAATATAAAACTATATACTTCCACTGCAGTAATGTAAAGCCAATTAAATCGAGGACTTACTGATTTACCCTTGTATGTCCTTACAAAGCCTCCACAGTAATAATAAGTCATCACATATTCTCCTGTTGCAAAAGGAGTTGAAATATTAGTGATAACCTGTTTGAGTCAGTTTTGGAGACCAGAGGAAGATGCCAGGTAACTCAAATAAGGGGCTATTTTAAGAAATCCTGAAAGTTTTTATATCATAAGGAGAGTAGATGGCAAATAGATTAAAGGGGTAATAAACCTAGAAAATAATGTGATATAATTCCGCACATAGTGCAGAATTAGATAACATATTAGTGATAGCTTTTTGTAACATAATATTGCCGCAGGAATTTTTATTAAAAAAGAGGATTTTTCAGACCTGCCATCTGTGCTCTACTAAGCGGGTCTGGTTTTCACTGAGCGCATCTGGGCAGCTGTTTAGTCACAGCCCTGCCCGACCGCGCCATTACACTCAACTTAGCTCGCTCCCATTGTCAGACAGAGCAGGAGCGAGCTACATTAACTAGTCCGCCACCTCTGAGGTGGTGGACAGCAGTCTTCCTGATCGGATACAATCGGGGTGATTGATACCCCCTTGCGGCTGCAAATCTACAGGGGGCAGCATTGCACAAGCATTTCACATGAAATGCTTGTGCAATGATAAATGCTTACAGCGCATGCTGTCTGCATTTAGCAATGTGGGGCTACAGCGGATCATGTCCACCCACACAATAAATCGGGCCCTCTATATCTTTAATAGGACAGATATATGGGATCTACCACATCTAAGCATTAAAAAGTATAATTCCAGCCTTGAATTTCTTGTCTTCTCCAGTAACAATTCCTGATTAGCTCATCCAATTGAGGCAAATGGTGGAGGAGTTTGACCTTTGTAAAACACATGCAGTAAACACAGTGTTAATCTGTTCAGAATGTTTTTACACTTGACCTGTATGTTAATGTATTAAAATACCACACAAAACTCTTGTAATTACAAGGTGATTTATGTCCCTTTAACATGTAATAAATTATAAAAAATATCAAATTTGTGTTTTCACTGCTCCCAGTGACACCAGTTACATGCATAAGTACCTAATCTACTATCTAACGTATACTTATTTACTTACAATACGCCCAGGGAGGCCTCTTTTGCCAGGGTCTCCTTGTTCCCCCTACAGAGAGAATTGAACACCTGTTATGTAACTGCTTGTGGGTACAAGTAGAAGTGACAATTATGCTTTTATTTCTGTTACCTTTAGACCCTCAATGCCCTGTTCTCCAATTGGACCATCAGAACCTCGTGGACCCTAAAAACAAAGCACAAGTGACATCATTTCATTTTAATAAAGGCATGGCTGTGTTTTTATCACTTCAAAATGCATTCTGTATTATTAAAGATCATAATAGTCAAAAACGGCCTGCTCTAAAGGGACAGTTACGTTTAAAATAAAATGTTCAGTCATGTGTCATGAAACAACTTGGCAATATACTTTAATGATTTATTTTGACATATTTTCATGTAATTTAGTTTTAAAAATAGTGGCTTTTCTAAGTTTTAGAATGGAAAAGGCACCCTGCTGACTCATTAAGGCTAACCCTGCTACATACATTTTCCCTAAAGGGACAGTAAAGTCAAAATTAAACTTTCATGATTCAGATAGAGTAGTAATTTTGAACAACTTTTCAATTGCAGTGTTTGGAAACATTGTATAACAAATGAGTGATATGTTAATCTATAGCACGACAACAAAATACCTGATTGTTTTTTACTATCCCATTAAAGGAGGACTTGAAATGTATAAAGCAATTCTTTACAGAAAGGGTTGTTAATTCAATTAGTACAATACTGATATTAGAAAAAAACAGTTTAAAAAAAGGACAATTTTGCTTTTGTCTGTTCATTGAATTAAAGATGTTTTTGGCTGAAAATGAGAATATGTAAAGTTCTCAGTTAATTAACTACTAATGTATAATTAATTGTCAAGCAAACAATGATATTAAAATGTTAGTTTGTGAATCTAAATTGTTACTAATCTATTAATGCTTTATGGAGCCAAATTCCCCTACTTATAAGTTGTTTCCACTCTATTCTTACAACTCGGCATCATTTTAAAAAGTGAAATGCATGTGACCCCTAGTGGTGAAAGTAATCTCTATGATGTTAAAGGGTTCTTACATAATTGTTATGATATAAACATGCTTTTATCTATCATCTATCTATCTATCTATCTATCTATCATCTGTCTATCATCTAAAGTATATATCATCTATTTACCTATTTGTCTGTCTGTCTATCTAATCTATCTATTTATCTATCATCTATTTACCCGTGTGTCTATCTATCTATCTGATCTATAATCTATATATCATCTATTTACCTATGTGTCTGCCTGCCTGTCTATCTATCCATCTATCTATCTATCTATCTATCTATCTATCTATCTATCTATCATCTATCTATCATCTATCTATCTATCTATCTATCTATCTATCTATCTATCTATATGAGCCAGTTTGAAACATCAATACATTTTAAGAGACAGTAAAGTCAAAATTAAATGCTAAATTGAATGATTCAGTCAGAACATGCAGTTTTAAACAACTTTCCAATTTACTTCTATTTTAGAATAATATTTGTCTCATTTTCATGAAAGCTCTCTAAAGCAGAGGTTTTCAAACCTGTCCTCAGGCTCCCTAACAGAACAGATTTTCTGGATATCTGAACTAGAGCACAGGTGAAATAATCAGCTCATTAGTAAACATGGTAATTAACCTGCTCTCACCCAAGGTAATCCTGAAAATCTGGCCTTTTAGGGAGGTGTGAGGACAGGTTTAAAAATCAGTGCCCTAGAGAGAAGGGTCGTGAATATCTTCTGTACCTGTATACTTTTCCTGTCTTGTCTTTTTTATTGTACCTACTGCATAGGGCTGCGAGATCCGTTGACACATTGCAATTAATGATATATATAATGATAAATAATAATAATATTAATAATAGCAACAATTAAAAAATACCATCCAATGAGCAGCCCTATTTTCTTATTAATTATATCAAGGTAAATAATTTTATACAACAGAGTGGGTGGAGATTGGAACAGACAGTGCTGCAATTAAAGTGTAAGATTTCTAAACCTTAAACCCTATATATTTTAAATGTGAATCACTTTCTGTAATCTTTAAAGGGACATGAAACCTTAGAATTTTTCTTATATGATTTAGACAGAGAATACAATTTAAACAGCTTTCCAATATATTTCTATGATCTAATTATTTGTTTCATTATCTTTATCCTTTGTTAAAGGAGCAACAATACACTACTGGGAGCTAACTTAAAACATTGGTAAGCCAATGCAAGACGCATATGTGCAGCCACCAATCCTCAGCTAGCTCCCAGCTCCTAAGCCTCCCTGAGTATACTTTTAAACAAAGGATACCAAGAGAACGAAGCAAATTAAATAATAGAAGTAAATTGGAAAGTTGTTTAAATTCACATGCTCTATCTGAATCATAAAAGAAAGAAAACCATGTTTCATGTCCCTTTAAAGCAGAATCAATACTATAAATGTTTGGCAAACCTTGGAAGAACTGAAAGACATTAAACACAGTGCAGAATAAAATATATATTATTAGTTTATTTAAACTGAAAAAAAAGTAAATCCAGTCCTCCAATCAGATATGGCAAATTGTAGTGGTTGTTTTCCATTAGTAAGTGCTCACCTAGGGCAATTCTGTGGTTGGCTGCTAAGTGAAGATGTAGATAATATTATTGGAAAGAGAATTCCACACGGTGACATATAATTAGCACTTGTAGCAGGCCCCTACAAGCTCTTGGGGAATTTAAGTTTCCATCTTACAAATTTAGATAATTATTAGCTACTTTTGTGCATCTTAAAGGGACGTGGAACACAAAATAAAGCTTTCCTGATTCATACAGAACGTACAATAAAAAATAATAATCTTTGTCTTACTTCTGTCATCAGATGTACCTTTCTCTTGTTGTCATTTGTTAAGTGTGTCGGTGTTTGCGACAATGTTATACATACAAGACCGGGTTACAAGTAGAGCACAATTGAAAGCTCAGGGTACATTATCTTTTGGAAAACTTTGCGCAATAGAATAATACACTATCTGGTATTTATAGCGCATGATTTCATATTTTACCAAAGCATCTTAACGTGGCCGAATCTTTTTAAAATTCCTCCTATAATTTGAATTGTGCTTATAAATATATATAAGTAGTGGGTTACGCGTTTCGTTCATTTGCAACAAAAAATGCTGTTGTAAAACGTACAGCTTTTTAAGACCTGAAGTAAACAATTATTAATACTATAGGACAGTAATTCATGAAGAACTCCACTACTTGAGCATCACCGGTTTGGTACACCCTCGGCTTAGCGCTCCAGCAATATCCAACATGAGTATTAAGGATAAGGTGCACCCCGATATAAGCACACCCATGTGTTAGCGCACCCAGATGTTAGCGCACCCAGATGTCTGTGCCCCCAGATTTTAGGGCCCCCAGATGTTTGTGCCCCCAGATGTTTGTGCCCCCAGATGTTAGCACACCCAGATTTTAGTGCAGCCAGATGTTTGTGCACCCAGATGTTAGCGTACCCAGATGTTAGGGCATCCAGATGTTAGCGCACCCTAGACTATTGCTCAAGCCATAAAAAAATACTCTGTCTGAATCATGAAAGTTTCATTTTAACTTCCATATTCCTTTAGATGTACAAAAATCCAGCATTTGTGAGATGGAAACTTAAATCCCAGAGGGCTGGTTCTTGTATCCTGTATCTATCACATAAGGATCAGATGCACCAAACACAAAATCTCAGGTTGTCTCCTGGTGCGCAGACAGTTTGCTGCATGTGCACACAGAGCGCTGCAGAAGGTTATCTTATTCGCATACTCACTGGCTGCAATTAGAATTTCTCAGATCTTTATGCCATAAACAAATGCATCAGCGTGCCAATTACTTATGACAAACAGGCCCCGGCAAGCTTTGTTTGTTAGGTACAAATAGTGTACAGCTGTCTCTTTAATCATTGTTGTTTTATGATAAAAAGTCACAGTAAGGAAAAAGCCAATTGCAGTTGCCTAATTAAACAAAAAAATGATTGTGTTCTACAGACAGACTGTCTCAAGTAATAAGTCAATAGCAAGAATCCTTGAACACATCTGTTGCTTCGCTGCTCACATTTCTTAGTAATCTTTGGTATTGAGGTAGCGCTGAAAATTGTGACTATAAATCAAATATTACTTCAGTTTGCAAAGCTTGTGCTTCCATATGACGTTAATAAGAGATTGATGTTTCTGTCGGCAGTGCTAGATATTTCAGAAGGATGTCTGTCTATCTCTTTATCTGTCTGTCTATCTATCTCTTTATCTGTCTGTCTATCTATCTATCTATCTATCTCGTTATCTATCTATCTATCTATCTATCTATCTATCTATCTATCTGTCTATCATCTATATACCTGTCTGTCTATATGTCTGTCTGTCTATCTATCTATCTATCTATCTATCTCTTTATCTGTCTTTTTATCTATCTCTTTATCTGTCTTTCTATCTATCTCTTTATCTGTCTGTCTATCTATCTATCTCTTTGTCTGTCTGACTATCTATCTATCATCTATCTACCTGTCTGTCCATATGTCTGTCTTTCAGTCAGTCTGTCTGTATATCTATCATCTGCTGTATATCTAGCTAGCTAGCAATCTTGCTACTTATCTAAAGTTGATTTCTGGGACTTTTAAATATGTTCCTATAATGTGAAAAAATATTATTACAAGTGACAGATTTAGAGGTAGATAGATAAACAGATAGGAAGAGATAGATTGATATATAGATAGAGAGAGATTGATAGATATATGCTGGGTAGATGGATAGATAGATAAATAGAGAGAGATTGATAGATAGATAGATACTGGATAGATAGATGGATAGATATATATAGAGAGAGAGGTTGATAGATAGATAGATAGATACTGGAGAGAGAGAGAGGGAGAGAGAGAGAAAGAGAGAGATTGATAGATAGATAGCGAGTGAGTGAAAGAGGAAGAGAGAGAGAGAGAGAAAGAGAGAGATTGATAGATAGATAGATAGAGAGAGAGAGGGAGAGGGAGAGAGAGAGAGAGAGAGAGAGAGAGAGAGAGAGAAAGGGAGAGATTGATATATAGATACTGGATAGATAGATAACTCCTTAAAACTGTTGAACTGTTTTGTTAGCTTGCATTTTTTTTGTTAAATGGCCATTCATTTATTGTTTTTGGACCAATGCAATAAATATTGTAAATCTGAACACTGAACAGCCGAATACATTATTGGACAAAATGGATAAAAAAAAAAATGATTGCTTGACAAAATGGATTCGTTCATTCATTTGGCACCAAAAAAAATGCAGGAATAGAGGGAAGGAGTTATATAGTTTGGTTAATAAGCTCCTTTATTTGTAATGATGTACAGGGGGTCTGACCATTCACTTGTGCAATGTCCCTGTACAATCCTACTATAGTATTTACTAATGACTGATGTTAGGGACAGCCGGTCAGGCGCTAAATGCTGGAGTACAGTCATACAGGAGTTGTATGTTCTTTTAAAATTGAAAAATAGGTTCTTTAAATTGTTTGAATCCTATTATGTAACATTTTAGTAATATTGATTGTCTATATTAGCTGTTCCCATTGGAAATAACAGTAACAAATCCGAATCCAACATTTGTCCAAACTGAATGTTGCATGGACGAAATGCAGCTGAAACTGACGTTTTAAAAGCCGAAACAAACCTTTTGGATGAAACAATGTTTGGCCCGTGCTCATGTCTAATTGATACACTATACTGAACAATGAATGCGCATCATTCAGTTACAGTTCAACGATAACTAAAAATCACAAAAATAATTATTTATACCTACTTATTGCATAATTTATGTTTAAAGCGACATGGAGCCAAAATTATTCTAGACAGAGCACAAAGTTTTATATAAAATGTACTTTTTTGTTGTTGTAATCATTTGCTGAAAAGCATACCTAGGTAGGCTCAGGGGCAGCAATGCCCTACTGGGAGCTAGCTGAACACATACCTAGGTATGCTCAGGGGCAGCACTGCACTACCGGGAGCTAGCTGATCACATACCTAGGTATGCTCAGGGGGCAGCACTGCACTACCGGGAGCTAGCTGATCACATACCTAGGTAGGCTCAGGGGGCAGCAATGCACTACTGGGAGCTAGCTGATCACATACATAGGTAGGCTCAGGGGCAGCACTGCACTACTGGGAGCTAGCTGCTGATTGGTGGCTGCACATACATACCTCTTATCATTGGTTCACCAGATGGTTTAAGATAGATCCCAGCAGCGCATTGATGCTCCTGAGCCTACCTAGATATGCTTTCCAACAAAGGATGTCAAGAGAATGAAAAAATTGATATAAGAAGTTAATTGAACATAAAATGTCATGCTGTATCTGAATCATGTCTGTTTAATTTTGAAATTACTGTCCATTTAATGTTTTGCTTTCAAATAACATAGCTAAATGTATCATAGGGGAAAATGCCTATTCAGCAGCAGACATTATGTGCAAGCCAACATCACTATGTGTCTGTGCTAGCCTGGCACACCACCATTGTTTTAGCTCCCTAACATAGCAACAACCATTAAACTATACAGAAGACTTAGCTCCTATAACAACAGATATTAAACTATACAGAAGACTTAGCTCCTATAATAACAACAGATATTAAACTATACAGAAGACTTAGCTCCTATAATAACAACTGATATTAAACTATACATAATGCTTAGCTCCCTATAATAACAACAGATATTAAACTATACAGAAGACTTAGCTCCTATAACAACAGATATTAAACTATACAGAAGACTTAGCCCCTATTATAACAACAGATATTAAACTATACAAAAGACTTAGCTCCTATAATAACAACAGATATTAAACTATACAGAAGACTTAGCTCCTATAACAACAGATATTAAACTATACAGAAGACTTAGCTCCTATAATAACAACTGATATTAAACTATACAGAAGACTTAGCTCCTATAATAACAACTGATATTAAACTATACAGAAGACTTAGCTCCTATAATAACAACTGATATTAAACTATACAGAAGACTTAGCTCCTATAATAACAACTGATATTAAACTATACAGAAGACTTAGCTCCTATAACAACAAGAGATATTAAACTATACAGAAGACTTAGCTCCCTATAATAACAACTGATATTAAACTATACAGAAGACTTAGCTCCTATAATAACAACTGATATTAAACTATACAGAAGACTTAGCTCCTATAATAACAACTGATATTAAACTATACAGAAGACTTAGCTCCTATAATAACAACTGATATTAAACTATACAGAAGACTTAGCTCCTATAATAACAACTGATATTAAACTATACAGAAGACTTAGCTCCTATAATAACAACTGATATTAAACTATACAGAAGACTTAGCTCCTATAACAACAAGAGATATTAAACTATACAGAAGACTTAGCTCCTATAACAACAGATATTAAACTATACAGAAGACTTAGCTCCTATAACAACAGATATTAAACTATACAGAAGACTTAGCTCCTATAACAACAGATATTAAACTATACAGAAGACTTAGCTCCTATAATAACAACAGATATTAAACTATACAGAAGACTTAGCTCCTATAATAACAACAGATATGAAACTATACAGAAGACATAGCTCCTATAATAACAACAGATATTAAACTATACAGAAGACTTAGCTCATATAATAATAACAGATATTAAACTATACAGAAGACTAAGCCCCTATAACAACAACAGATATTAACTATACAGAAGACTTAGCTCATATAATAATAACAGATATTAAACTATACAGAAGACTAAGCCCCTATAACAACAACAGATATTAAACTATACAGAAGACTTACGGCTAGATTTAGAGTTTTGTCGGTAACAACCCGCGTATCTAACGCTGGCTTTTTTCTGGCCGCACCTTTAAAATAACTCTGGTATTGAGAGTCCACAGAATGGCTGCGTTAGGCTCCAAAAAAGGAGCGTATAGCATATTTAACGCAACTTCAACTCTTGATACCAGAGTTGCTTACGGACGCGGCCAGCCTCAAAAACGTGCTCGTGCACGATTCCCCCATAGGAAACAATGGGGCTGTTTGAGCTGAAAAAAAACCTAACACCTGCAAAAAAGCCGCGTTAAGCTCCTAACGCAGCCCCATTGTTTCCTATGGGGAAACACTTCCTACGCCTGCACCTAACACTCTAACATGTACCCCGAGTCTAAACACCCCTAACCTTACACTTATTAACCCCTATTCTGCCGCCCCCGCTATCGCTGACCCCTGCATATTATTATTAACCCCTAATCTGCCGCTCCGTAAACCACCGCTACTTACATTATCCCTATGTACCCCTAATCTGCGTCGCAGCCAGCTACCTACAATAATTAACCCCTAATCTGCCGACCGCAAAGAGCCGCCACCTACATTATAGCTATGTACCCCTAATCTGCTGCCCCTAACACCGCCGACCCCTATATTATATTTATTAACCCCTAATCTGCCCCCCTCAACGTCGCCTCCACCTGCCTACACTTATTAACCCCTAATCTGCAGAGCGAACCGCACCGCTATTATAATAAAGTTATTAACCCCTAATCCGCCTCACTTACCCTATAATAAATAGTATTAACCCCTAATCTGCCCTCCCTAACATCGCCGACACCTAACTTCAATTATTAACCCCTAATCTGCCGACTGGAGCTCACCGCTATTCTAATAAATGTATTAACCCCTAAAGCTAAGTCTAACCCTAACACTAACACTAACACCCCCCTAAATTAAATATAATTTTAATCTAACAAAATTAATTAACTCTTCTTAAATAAATTATTCCTATTTAAAGCTAAATACTTACTTGTAAAATAAATCCTAATATAGCTACAATATAAATTATAATGATATTATAGCTATTTTAGGATTAATATTTATTTTACAGGTAACTTTGTATTTATTTTAACCAGGTACAATAGCTATTAAATAGTTAAGAACTATTTAATAGCTAAAATAGTTAAAATAATTACAAATTTACCTGTAAAATAAATCCTAACCTAAGTTACAATTAAACCTAACACTACACTATAAATAAATAAATTAAATACAATTCCTACAAATAAATACAATGAAATAAACTAACTAAAGTACAAAAAATAAAAAAGAACTAAGTTACAAAAAATAAAAAAATATTTACAAACATTAGAAATATATTACAACAATTTTAAACTAATTACACCTACTCTAAGCCCCCTAATAAAATAACAAAGCCCCCCAAAATAAAAAAATGCCCTACCCTATTCTAAATTACTAAAGTTCAAAGCTCTTTTACCTTACCAGCCCTGAACAGGGCCCTTTGCGGGGCATGCCCCAAGAAGTTCAGCTCTTTTGCCTGTAAAAAAAAAAAAAACAATACCCCCCCCCAACATTACAACCCACCACCCACATACCCCTAATCTAACCCAAACCCCCCTTAAATAAACCTAACACTAAGCCCCTGAAGATCTCCCTACCTTGAGTTGTCTTCACCCAGCCGAGCCAAATTCTTCATCCAAGCGGAGCAAGAAGAGGTCCTCCATCCGGTAGAAGTCTTCATACAAGCGGGGCAGAAGAGGTCTTCCATCCGATTGAAGTCTTCATCCAAGCGGCATCTTCTATCGTCATCCATCCGGAGCGAAGCGGCAGCATCCTGAAGACCTCCGACGCGGAACATCCATCCTGGCCGACGACTGAACAACGAATGACGGTTCCTTTAAATGACGTCATCCAAGATGGCGTCCCTCGAATTCCGATTGGCTGATAGGATTCTATCAGCCAATCGGAATTAAGGTAGGAATATTCTGATTGGCTGATGGAATCAGCCAATCAGAATCAAGTTCAATCCGATTGGCTGAGGGACGCCATCTTGGATGACGTCATTTAAAGGAACCGTCATTCGTTGTTCAGTCGTCGGCCAGGATGGATGTTCCGCGTCGGAGGTCTTTAGGATGCTGCCGCTCCGCTTCGGATGGATGACGATAGAAGATGCCGCTTGGATGAAGACTTCAATCGGATGGAAGACCTCTTCTGCCCCGCTTGTATGAAGACTTCTACCGGATGAAGGACCTCTTCTTGCTCCGCTTGGATGAAGAATTTGGCTCGGCTGGGTGAAGACGATTCAAGGTAGGGAGATCTTCAGGGGCTTAGTGTTAGGTTTATTTAAGGGGGGTTTGGGTTAGATTAGGGGTATGTGGGTGGTGGGTTGTAATGTTGGGGGGGGGTATTGTATGTTTTTTTTACAGGCAAAAGAGCTGAACTTCTTGGGGCATGCCCCGCAAAGGGCCCTGTTCAGGGCTGGTAAGGTAAAAGAGCTTTGAACTTTAGTAATTTAGAATAGGGTAGGGCATTTTTTTATTTTGGGGGGCTTTGTTATTTTATTAGGGGGCTTAGAGTAGGTGTAATTAGTTTAAAATTGTTGTAATATATTTCTAATGTTTGTAAATATTTTTTTATTTTTTGTAACTTAGTTCTTTTTTATTTTTTGTACTTTAGTTAGTTTATTTCATTGTATTTATTTGTAGGAATTGTATTTAATTTATTTATTGATAGTGTAGTGTTAGGTTTAATTGTAGATAATTATAGGTATTTTATTTAATTTATTTATTGATAGTGTAGTGTTAGGTTTAATTGTAACTTAGGTTAGGATTTATTTTACAGGTAAATTTGTAATTATTTTAACTATTTTAGCTATTAAATAGTTCTTAACTATTTAATAGCTATTGTACCTGGTTAAAATAAATACAAAGTTACCTGTAAAATAAATATTAATCCTAAAATAGCTATAATATCATTATAATTTATATTGTAGCTATATTAGGATTTATTTTACAGGTAAGTATTTAGCTTTAAATAGGAATAATTTATTTAAGAAGAGTTAATTAATTTCGTTAGATTAAAATTATATTTAACTTAGGGGGGTGTTAGTGTTAGGGTTAGACTTAGCTTTAGGGGTTAATACATTTATTAGAATAGCGGTGAGCTCCAGTCGGCAGATTAGGGGTTAATAATTGAAGTTAGGTGTCGGCGATGTTAGGGAGGGCAGATTAGGGGTTAATACTATTTATTATAGGGTTAGTGAGGCGGATTAGGGGTTAATAACTTTATTATAGTAGCGGTGCGGTCCGCTCGGCAGATTAGGGGTTAATAAGTGTAGGCAGGTGGAGGCGACGTTGAGGGGGGCAGATTAGGGGTTAATAAATATAATATAGGGGTCGGCGGTGTTAGGGGCAGCAGATTAGGGGTACATAGCTATAATGTAGGTGGCGGCTCTTTGCGGTCGGCAGATTAGGGGTTAATTATTGTAGGTAGCTGGCTGCGACGTTGTAGGGGGCAGGTTAGGGGTTAATAAATATAATATAGGGGTCACGGTGTTAGGGGCAGCAGATTAGGGGTACATAAGTATAACTTAGGTGGCGGTCGGCAGATTAGGGGTTAAAAAAATTTGATCGAGTGTCGGCGATGTGGGGGGGCCTCGGTTTAGGGGTACATAGGTAGTTTATGGGTGTTAGTGTACTTTAGAGCACAGTATTTAAGAGCTTTATAAACCGGCGTTAGCCCAGAAAGCTTTTAACTACTGACTTTTTTCTGCGGCTGGAGTTTTGTCGTTAGATTTCTAATGCTCACTTCAGCCACGACTCTAAATACCGGAGTTAGAAAGATCCCATTGAAAAGATAGGATACGCAATTGACATAAGGGGATCTGCGGTATGGAAAAGTCGCGGCTGAAAAGTGAGCGTTAGACCCTTTTTTGAATGACTCCAAATACCGGCGGTAGCCTAAAACCAGCGTTAGGAGCCTCTAACGCTGGTTTTCACGGCTAAAGCCAAACTCCAAATCTAGGCCTTAACTCCTATAATAACAACAGATATTAAACTATACAGAAGACTTAGCTCATATAATAACATATATTAAACTATACAGAAGACTTAGCTCCTATAATAACAACAGATATTAAACTTTACAGAAGACTTAGCTCATATAATAACATATATTAAACTATACAGAAGACTTAGCTCCTATAATAACAACAGATATTAAACTATACAGAAGACTTAGCTCATATAATAACATATATTAAACTATACAGAAGACTTAGCTCCTATAATAACAACAGATATTAAACTATACAGAAGACTTAGCTCATATAATAACATATATTAAACTATACAGAAGACTTAGCTCCTATAATAACAACAGATATTAAACTTTACAGAAGACTTAGCTCCTATAATAACAACAGATATTAAACTTTACAGAAGACTTAGCTCCTATAATAACAACTGATATTAAACCATACAGAAGACTTAGCTCCTATAATAACAACAGATATTAAACTATACAGGAGACTTAGCTCCTATAACAACAGATATTAAACTATACAGAAGACTTAGCTCCTATAATAAGAACAGATATTAAACTATACAGAAGACTTAGCTCATATAATAACATATATTAAACTATACAGAAGACTTAGCTCATATAATAACATATATTAAACTATAGGCCTGTCAAAAATAATCGTTTTGACGATGCATCGCGATGCGGCATGAAACGATTCTGCATCGATGCGCTGAGATGCGATAATCGATTAACGTTACCCACGTGACCAGCCTCCAGGACAAGTAACAGAAAGTGCGCGAAAGTGCGCGGTACATCGTTTTGACGTCACTGACGTCACGTCACCCAATAAAGCAACATGGGCGCTCCATGGGCGGTCTCTGGAAGTGCCGAAGTTACGCAGTAGGAGCAAAGCAGGAGTGTGTTGCCTGAGATTGATGATGGTGAATGTGATGACGATTCCGACTCCGAGTATACACGGCGGTATACAGCTACACGGCGGGCTCATTTTTATTTTGTGGGAGACAGAGGAGGAGACCTATGGTGAGAATTAGACTAACTAACTGTTTAGTTACCAAAACGTTGTACATTTTGCCAATGCCATGCCATAATTGCCATTGCCATGCCTGCCTATTGCCTCAACTGCCTACTACTTGCCATAGGTAAACTAATTATTAACTTACTTAAAGAGCAAATCAATAAGGGGTACACAATCACATTTATTACACAATAAGGGGTACAATTAAATACTTGCCTTATTTACTTAACGTAGTATGTACTACTAATACTGCTGAGCTGACTGAGGCTCAGGCTGCTGCATAATTAATTGCTGCATTATTGAATAATATTGCATATATAAAAAAATGTATTATAAATAAATATAGTATACTATTATTGTCTAATGTCTCTATTAGTCTAATCTGTATCTATATCTACATGTTTTTCACATGGATGGATGGCCTGGTCTGAAGTTCTAATATTTTAATAATATATTAATTCAAGAAAGTGCATGCAATTTTAAACAACTTTCCCTATTATATAATTTGCTTATCCTTTGTTGAAATGCATAGCCTCCTCCTTGTGCACAAAGTATTATATACTTAGTAAGTAATGTGTGTGCTGTGCAATGCATTGCTAATATGTCATCAACAAACGATATCTGAGAAGTATGAAGCAAATTAAATAATAGAAGTTAGTTATGATGTTTATTTAAAATTGTATTCTCTATCTGAATCATGAAAGTAAATGTTTGGGTTTCATTGCACCTTTAAGTGTGTAATATATTACAGTAACTTACAGTGTCAGTGAGTGAGTGATGTCCCCTGCAATGATCACAATGCAATTTGTTTTAAAATTTATGTTCGCAAAATGTATGGCATTGGCAAAGTAGTTGAAGTTAATACTAGTACTTGTTGATTTTACATTTGCGGCTTGACATTTTGACAACTGGAACTTAGTGTTTTTTCTTTTTTTTTAACACTGACAGAGTTTGACGTTGACAACAACATCATCCGTCACATATGTACATGTCATGCTAAAATGACAGAGGGAGACAAAAAAGATAGAGAGATAAAAAATGCACCTAGCATTTTAAAAGCAAGCATCTGGGCACATTTTGGATTTTATGAACATACTGGAAAGCACGAATTGGACAAGACACACGCGGTTTGTAAAGCCTGTCACACAAAAATTAAATACCTAGGGAATACTACTAACTTGAGAAATCACGTTAGACGTTTTCACTCTGAGATGCTAACACCTGCCGCTGCCGCCAGTGCCACTGCCAAGGAAATAACAAGACTAGCTGAAGCTCATCAGCCAAGAATTGATGCAATGCTGTCAACTTTGCCACCCAACTCTGAAAAAGGGAAGAGAATAACCAAAGCTGTGGCAACTTTCATAGCGAAGGACCTACGGCCTTACTCTGTTGTGGAAAACCTTGGGTTTCGCAACCTGTTGAAGACACTAGAGCCACGTTATAAGATCCCGTCACGCAATCACTTAACAGAAAACGTTATACCTGCACTCTACCAAGAAACAAAAGCTCAGGTAATTGCATCAATGAGCCAAGCCAGTCGAGTCGCACTAACGTGTGATTCATGGACTTCAGTCACGACGGAGTCTTATGTAACAGTAACTGCACATTACATTAGCAAGGACTGGAAGATCTTGTCGCATGTGCTGCAAACGAGAGCAGTTTATGAGTCTCACACGGGTTCTCATCTGGCGGAGCTACTGTCTCGTGTCGTGGAAGAATGGCAGCTGTCCGATAAATCTGTAGTGCTTGTGACCGACAATGCTTCGAACATGATTGTTGCTGCTCAAGTTGGAAAATTCCCTCATGTAAAATGCTTCGCCCATACACTGAATCTCGCATCCCAGCGGGCGCTGAAAGTGGCCACGCTCTCCAGGCTTTTAGGCAGAGTGCGACGAATATCAACATTTTTTCACCGCAGCACTACAGCAAACCACTGTCTGAAAGAAAAACAGAAATGTCTTGGCCTGAAGAATCATAAGCTGATAACTGATGTGACAACAAGGTGGAACAGCTCATATGACATGGTCGAGAGGTTCCTAGAACAGCAACCTGCAATCTGTGCCACATTGTTGTCTCCAGAAGTCAGAAAAAGTGAGTCAGATCTCTGCACTCTCAACGAAACAGATGTGTCAAATGCAGAGGATGCTGTGAGTGCATTAAAGCCAATGAAAGATGCAACCACACTGATGTCAGAAGAGCGCAATCCAACTGTTTCTCTCATTGCCCCTCTAAATGCACAACTGCTCCAGAACATGACAGACACCATGGGAGACACACCCATGATCCATGAGATCAAGAATGCCATCAAAACAGATCTCCTGAAGAGGTACAGCAGTGAGGCAGAGAAGAAGATACTTTATACAGCCTCTGCCCTGGATCCTCGTTTTAAGGGACTGCCTTTTATTCTCACAGAGGAGGAGAGATTGGAGATATACAGAGGAGTGACTGAGGAGGCTGCATCCTTGGAGGTAATTTTAATTGCATCATGTTTCTTGAAAAATGTATAAATTGAAAACAAACATAAAACATACCATCCATAACAAAATAGGCTTAGCTATCACTGCAGTATCTTGATTAGTAGCTAGTTTAATGAGTACAAGGTTTATTATATAAGTCAGTTTGAAAACGCCACAGTCAGTCAACTTTCCTCCTCCTCCGTCCACTCCCGAGTCCTTCCTAATAGATGTGAGCTGTTGCATGCATTTATTTATGCATTACTGTCTCTCTGAGCACACACATAGCATTAGCTGGCTGGCTGCTCGAGGTAATAATGAATGCTATTTTTTCTATTCTTTTGTTCAAACACAGATTGAGTGTACTAGTACAGTTACATCTAGGAGGACAAACGTGGATGAAGTGCCACTGCCTGAGGGAAAAGAAACTCTGGAAGAAGAATCACCCATCGAGGAGGATAACCCTTCTCCTCCCAAAAGAAAGTCCACATCGCTTCTCATGACTTTGCTGGGACAGTCTTTCACTGACACTGAAGGTACAATAGAACCCAAGACCCCCTATGCCAAGGCTGAAGAGGAAATAGAGAAATATTGTAAAGCCCCATCTCTGCCTCTCACTGAAGACCCTTTGAAATGGTGGCATGTAAATGAGGTCATATTTCCCCTCCTCTCTCATTTGTCAAAGCGATACTTGTGTATCCCAGGTACAAGCGTGTCTGCAGAGCGGGTTTTCTCCACTGCAGGAGATGTGGTAACGGCAAAAAGAAGCACCCTCAAACCAGAGCATGTGGATCAACTAGTGTTCTTACAGAAAAACCTACATATTCCATAATTCTTCAGGTTTATATTAATATTTAATGTTTTTTGGCACATCCAGAAGAAAGTGCTGTGTGCCCCACTGCCCAGTGCAGACTACTGTTAAGTTATTTTATATTTGTTACTGTTATATAGCTTATAGCTTTTTGAAAAATGAAGCTTAAAACCTTGAGTAAATCTTTGTTGGATCACAAAATATACTAGTACACTACACGACACGACCGACCACGTCACTCTGTCACAGTCACACACACACACACACAATACAAAAGAAACAACACACAACTGCACACACCTCATGTGTGCGTGTCAGTCAGTGTCACCCTTCACCATGATTCACTCTTTTTATGATGTGTGGTTTTTTTGGTATTGTTTGACTGTGTGTGACTGTGACTGTGTGTGTGTTGTGTAACAATATATTTGTGATCCCATAAAGATAATCAAAGTTAGTAAATCTAGTAGTTCAATGCTACTTGTTGTATAATGTCTATTACTACTTCTAGTGTTACTGTGATGTTTGCCAATCAGGAAGTGCTCTGTTTTGTAGATGTTGTGCTATTGTTTACAGCACACCCCTGTATTGTTTGCAATGCAGTGAGTGCATAGTGCACACTGCATAAGGGATTATTAATATTATTCATTCACACTAAAAATTGTCTATTTTAAATAGACCCTTTAAGAAAGATATCATATGTTTTTGTTTATGATCCCAATCCCAAATGCCATCCCACCCACTCCCAGGCAGATCTGTAGGGGTTAACCGAATATAACCAACCAGTTAACAATATCAATGTGTGTACTGCAGTGTCTAACTGTCTCTTTATGAGTGTGTGAGTGTGTCTGTGAGTGAGTGAGTGCCAGTTTGAAAAGTTTGTATGTATCTCATTCTCTATGAGTGTGTGTGAGATGAGTGTATTAACTGCCTTTGAATGTTTTTGTTTGTATGTGATTGTGTGTCTGTCCCAGTGTCTAAGTGTCTATGAGTGTGAGTGTGACTGTGGCTGACTGGCTGTGGTGCCTTTGAATGTTTTTGTTTGTGTGTGTGTCCCACTGTGTCTCTAGTGTCTGAGTGTCTAGTGAGTGTGACTGTCTAACTGTCTATGAGTGCACTATGCAGAGAGTGAGACTGAAGCCAAACCACTATAGGGGAAGGAAAAGCCTTGAGTAAACCTTGAGTAAATCTTTATTGGATCACAAATATACTGTACACTACAGACAGTACAGCACACACAGCACACAGTGCCAGTGCCACACACAACAGCACAATACAAAAATAAAGCACACACACACACCTCAGGTGAGTGGCGTGCCACCCTTTCTTCACCATGATTTACTCCTTGATGTCTGTGTCCTTTTTTATGTATTGTTTGTTTGTGTGTGACTGCTGTGTACTGTTCAGTGACAGACTCAGTCACTGTGTTCAGTTGTGTGTAGTACTGCTTTAACAGTAACTAATAACTAACTAATTATATTTGTGATCCCATAAAGATAATATAATCATCAAGAAGAAACTGTAGTTATAGTAGTTCAGTTGAATGCTACTTGTTTTAAATGTCTCTCTCTCTAGTACTATTGTAAGTCTGTAACTGTGTAAACTAATTGTATATGTCACAATCACATGTGTGTTGTGTGCACACTCTGTGCTGTGTGTTGTGTTCCAGATTTTTCACGTGATGTTTGTTTGCCACAAATTGACAGTCATGAAGGCACAGTGGACTGCACCTGTAATTTTGTACCTATAAGGGATTTATGTTTTGTTTTCTGAGGACAATTTTCACACAAATAAGGTATTATGGTGGTAACTTAAGCTTAACCTATCTATTTTGGTTTTAATTTAATGTCTATTATTATATTATTATTACTAAGTAAGTAAAGAAATTAAATTAAAACCAACATAGATAGGTTAGACATTTATTTGTTGTTCATGTTTGTTTACAAGTGTATAGTGTACTACTTACTATATATAATATATACATTTAAATATTTTCTTTTACTGAAGAAGTACACTGTGAGCACTGCACTTTTTACACTACGTACTCTGTAACTACAGTTTGATGCCATAATATTGTTTCCAAACCAATACAACAATTGCCATTTAGTATTTACTGTTCTATAAACTGTTGTTGTCTGCTGTGTTCAGACTTTGCCACAGGAAGAGTGTCCTTTTTTGAGCTAATAAAATAAAAAAAGAGTTTATTTCAATACTTTGACTTCTTGAATTTTTTTTTCTGAAAAATTTAAAAATTGGGCAGAAATAGTGCAGTAATCGTGATGCATCGCGATGCATCGTAGAATCGAATCGTATCGAATCGTTACGATGATAATCGTAATCGAATCGAATCGTGAGACAGGTGAAGATGCGCAGCTCTATTAAACTATACAGAAGACTTAGCTCATATAATAACATATATTAAACTATACAGAAGACATAGCTCCTATAATAACAACAGATATTAAACTATACAGAAGACTTAGCTCATATAATAACATATATTAAATTATACAGAAGACTTAGCTCATATAATAACAACAGATATTAAACTATACAGAAGATTAGCTCATATAATAACATATATTAAACTATACAGAAGACTTAGCTCATATAATAACAACAGATATTTAACTATACAGAAGACTTAGCTCCTATAATAACACTAGATATTAAACTATATAGAAGACTTAGCTCCCTATAATAACAACAGATATTAAACTATATAGAAGACTTAGCTCCCTATAATAACAACAGATATTAAACTATACAGAAGAATTAGCTCCTATAATAACAACAGATATTAAACTATACAGAAGACTTAGCGCCTATAATAACAACAGATATTAAACTATACAAAAGACTTAGCTCATATAATAACAACAGATATTAAACTATACAGAAGACTTAGCTCCTATAATAACAACAGACATTAAACTATACAGAAGACTTAGCTCCTATAATAACAACAGATATTAAACTATACAGAAGACTTAGCTCCTATAATAGCAACAGATATTAAACTATACAGAAGACTTAGCTCCTATATTAGTAACATATATTAAACTATACAGAAGACTTAGCTCCTATATTAGTAACAGATATTAAACTATACAGAAGACGTAGCTCCTATAATAACAACAGATATTAAACTATACAGAAGACTTAGCTCCTATAATAACAACAGATATTAAACTATATAGAAGACTTAGCACCCTATAATAACAACAGATATTAAACTATACAGAAGACATAGCTCCTATAATAACAACAGATATTAAACTATACAGAAGACTTAGCCCCTATAATAACAACAGATATTAAACTATACAGAAGACTTAGCACCCTATAATAACAACAGATATTAAACTATACAGAAGACTTAGCCCCTATAATAACAACAGATATTAAACTATACAGAAGACTTAGCTCCCTATAATAACAACATATATTAAACTATACAGAAGAATTAGCTCCTATAATAACAACTGATATTAAACCATACAGAAGACTTAGCTCCTATAATAACAACAGATATTAAACTATACAGAAGACTTAGCCCCTATAATAACAACAGATATTAAACTATACAGAAGACTTAGCTCCCTATAATAACAACATATATTAAACTATACAGAAGAATTAGCTCCTATAATAACAACAGATATTAAACTATACAGAAGACTTAGCTCCCTATAATAACAACATATATTAAACTATACAGAAGAATTAGCTCCTATAATAACAACAGATATTAAACTATACAGAAGACTTAGCTCCCTATAATAACAACAGATATTAAACTATACAGAAGACTTAGCTCCCTATAATAACAACAGATATGAAACTATACAGAAGACATAGCTCCTATAATAACAACAGATATTAAACTATACAGAAGACTTAGCTCCTATAATAACAACAGATATGAAACTATACAGAAGACTTAGCTCCCTATAATAACAACTGATATTAAACTATACAGAAGACTTAGCGCCTATAATAACAACAGATATTAAACTATACAGAAGAATTAGCTCCCTATAATAACAACAGATATTAAACTATACAGAAGACTTAGCTCCTATAATAACAACAGATATTAAACTATACATAATGCTTAGCTCCCTATAATAACAACAGATATTAAACTATACAGAAGACTTTACTCCTATAATAACAACAGATATTAAACTATACAGAAGACTTAGCTCCCTATAATAACAACAGATATTAAACTATACAGGAGACTTAGCTCCCTATAATAACAACAGATATTAAACTATACAGAAGACTTAGCTCCCTATAATAACAACAGATATTAAACTATACAGGAGACTTAGCTCCCTATAATAACAACAGATATTAAACTATACAGAAGACTTAGCTCCTTTTATAGCAACAGATATTAAACTATACAGTTTCTGTGCACGGTAAGTGGTATATTTTAGAAGGAGAAATGTACTTACCCTTTGACCTTTCACACCCTGTACACCTGGAGGTCCTCTTGGTCCAGCAGGACCCTGTAACATTAAATTCAGTAGGTTGATATTAAATATGGATATTTGTGATAAAATTACATGAATACAATTGGAGCTTTCTGTGTGCGTCAGTGTGAGCATATATATTTGTACTGGGGCTCACACCCAATTCACTATATATCCCTGATCTGGGGCTTATTGACTTTTTGTGTTATAAGAGATCCCTCTCCCTCTAAGAATGTCACTATAACAGCCTATGGCTAGATTACAAGTGGAGCGGTAGTTTATGCTCGCGTTCAAGTATTAAAACCACTAGAATTATTTTATTTGCTCGTTGATTTGCGCTCGTATTATGAGTTGAAAGTAAAAAGTTTGTGCTCTTGCATTGGCAAAGTCCTGGTAACAAATAGACTTTAAGAAGTTGTGAACTTAAAATCGCATTTGACCTGAGACCTCATATCTTTGAGCCCTTATTTGATTGCAATTTAATGTTATTTTTTTTATTAGACGGTGTTTTTATGAGTGTACCTGCACTTTTACATTGCATTTTTTATTTGTTTTGTGACACTTCTCTTATCAAATTTACTTAGTTCTCAAGTCTAAAAAAAATTATATTTCAGATAGAGAATACAATTTTATACAATTTTCCCTTGGGTTGCTAGAGAGCTCGGCCACAGTGCATTAGCATTCTGAACTATCTGTCAGGATGCTGAGCTCTTTGTCGGGATGCTGAGCTCTCTGTCCAGATGCTGAGCTATCTGTCGGGATGCTGAGCTCTCTGTCCAGATGCTGAGCTATCTGTCTGGATGCTGAGCTATCTGTCCGGATGCCGAGCTATCTGTCCGGATGCTGAGCTCTCTGTCCGGATGCTGAGCTCTCTGTCTGGATGCTGAGCTCTCTGTCCGGATGCTGAGCTCTCTGTCCGGATGCTGAGCTATCTGTCCGGATGCCGAGCTATCTGTCCGGATGCTGAGCTCTCTGTCCAGATGCTGAGCTCTCTGTCCAGATGCTGAGCTCTCTGTCCGGATGCTGAGCTATCTGTCCGGATGCCGGGCTATCTGTCCGGATGCTGAGCTCTCTGTCCGGATGCTGAGCTCTCTGTCTGGATGCTGAGCTCTCTGTCTGGATGCCGAGCTATCTGTCCGGATGCTGAGCTCTCTGTCCAGATGCTGAGCTCTCTGTCCGGATGCTGAGCTCTCTGTCCGGATGCTGAGCTATCTGTCCGGATGCTGAGCTCTCTGTCCGGATGCTGAGCTATCTGTCCGGATGCTCAGCTCTCTGTCCGGATGTTGAGCTATCTGTCCGGATGTTGAGCTATCTGTCTGGATGCTGAGCTCTCTGTCCGGATGCTGAGCTCTCTGTCCGGATGCTGAGCTCTCTGTCCGGATGTTGAGCTATCTGTCCGGATGCTGAGCTATCTGTCCGGATGCTGAGCTATCTGTCTGGATGTTGAGCTATCTGTCCGGATGCTAAGCTTTCTGTCTGGATGCTGAGCTCTCTGTCCGGATGCTGAGCTCTCTGTCCGGATGCTGAGCTATCTGTCCGGATGCTGAGCTATCTGTCCGGATGCTGAGCTATCTGTCCGGATGCTGAGCTATCTGTCTGGATGTTGAGCTATCTGTCCGGATGCTAAGCTTTCTGTCTGGATGCTGAGCTCTCTGTCCGGATGCTGAACTCTCTGTCCGGATGCTGAGCTATCTGTCCGGATGCTGAGCTATCTGTCCGGATGCTGAGCTATCTGTCTGGATGCTGAGCTCTCTGTCCGGATGCTGAGCTATCTGTCCGGATGCTGAGCTATCTGTCCGGATGCTGAGCTATCTGTCTGGATGTTGAGCTATCTGTCCGGATGCTAAGCTTTCTGTCTGGATGCTGAGCTCTCTGTCCGGATGCTGAGCTCTCTGTCCGGATGCTGAGCTATCTGTCCGGATGCTGAGCTATCTGTCCGGATGCTGAGCTATCTGTCTGGATGCTGAGCTCTCTGTCCGGATGCTGAGCTATCTGTCCGGATGCTGAGCTATCTGTCTGGATGCTGAGCTCTCTGTCCGGATGCTGAGCTCTCTGTCCGGATGCTGAGCTATCTGTCCGGATGTTGAGCTATCTGTCCGGATGCTGAGCTATCTGTCCGGATGCTGAGCTATCTGTCCGGATGTTGAGCTATCTGTCTGGATGCTGAGCTCTCTGTCCGGATGCTGAGCTATCTGTCCGGATGCTGAGCTATCTGTCCGGATGCTGAGCTATCTGTCTGGATGCTGAGCTCTCTGTCCGGATGCTGAGCTATCTGTCCATGTCTTTTTTAACTTATATATATTCTTCCCTTCAAAATGATGTCAACTTAAAATAACTAAAAAAAATCCAATATTGCAACAGTATTTAGCATACAGTATATGACGTATTGTTTGTTACTCACGGGTAATCCTGACGGACCCAGAGGTCCAGGCTCGCCTGGAGGTCCTGGGTAGCCCTGGAAATAAAGTTATGAATTAAACAGAGAAATTTTATAATTTAGATCTCACACAATTAACAGAAATTGGGAACATGTTTTGAAAAGTAATTATTTGGCAAAGACAGATGTGATCATTTAAAACAGCAAGAATTAAAAATCCCTGTTTACACAGAAACGATTAACAAAATGTGTTTTACATAGATGAGAAATTTTTGTAAGATTTTTCCAACTACAGTGTCACAATTTCACAATTTATGTCAATGAACCATTTTTTCTCTGATCCCAATTTAAAGTGACATTAAGGGGCATATTTATTAAGCTCCGTTGGCTCGCCAGAAACACAAGTTATGAAGTAGCAGTCTAAAGACCGCTGCTCCATAACCTGTCCGTCTGCGGCGGACAGACATCTCTGAAAGTTAACCCGATCCAATACGATCGGGGTGATTGACACCCCCTGCTGGAGGCCAATTGGCCGCGAATCTGCAGGGGGCGGGATTGCACCAGCAGTTCAGGAGAACTGCTGGTGCAATGATAAATGCCGACAGCATATTCTGTCGGCATTTATCGATGTGCAGCGGACATAATCCGCAATATCGGATCATGTCTGCTCGCACAATGTTAAGCATCTCTTGATTTTGTGCAGAATTGCGATTTTCTCACTATTCCTACAAAGACCAAAAAGCTAAGTCTGGAGCCTTCACATCAAATCGCTGGTTTGTTCTAACTATGGAGCGTTGAACAAAGCACAATTTTTATGCAAAAGAGGCTTTAAACGTCCCTTTAAATATGGATGTACAGGTGTATTTTTTTAACACTTTACACATAGTACAAAGGATGCTGTTTATGCTTAGATATTAGTCATTTTTATATCAGCATATTATATATATTCAGCAGTTAAAGGGACATTAAACACAAATTGTAAGCTGCATAATAATGTACCTTCTGATCTGAAAATAATTTTTCAATAAATAATCCAGCTTTATTTTGTCAAATGAGTATATTGTTTTATGTTTATTCCTTTCACTGATTTCCCTGTCCCCAGAACAAAAGAATCCTTACTAACCAATCACAAACTAATACGCAGATATAGCATGATGGCTGTTTGCACATGTGCAGTTGAGGAAAGAGACTGGGTAGCCTGCCCTCTTCTATTCCCTTAAGGTGGTTAAGCTTTGATTCAGCTTAGTTCATTAGTAAAAAAATGTATTTAACAAGTATTTATTTTAATTAATAGACATATACTCCTTTTTAATCTTTATCCAATAGCATATATATATATACTAACACCTAAACTACCTTGTATGCTCACATCTATTACAAAGAATATTTATATCAGTCTTAATTGTTGAAGAGAAACTGATAATCCACCCTAAAAATACAAATGAGTACAGAGAATGTGAGGAATTGGGGGGTAAACAAAACCTCAGAGATAAATTAGCTATAAGTATATAAGTGGAAGAAGAAACATTTTCAAATGTATTTTACAACAAAAGGAAGCAAAAAAAAATATTGATTGCAATAATGTTTCATTTTCAATATTAAAACATTTTCTGCATTGTTGAAATGCCGAGTTTAATGGTCCTTTAAGCATTGCATCGCAACATATCTGAATGCAGAATAAAGGTTTTAAAAACATTTAGCTTACCTATACTAAAAATGTCAACACTGAAGTATGTACTGGCTACAGAAAAGCTATGTAAACGAGACACATCAGAATAATTCCTTATGGAGGGTGGGAGAGAGAGACCACAATGTGTTTCTGCATGGACTTTAACTTAAATAATTCTTATCTGCTGATTGCCTGAGTACACAGTCCCTTTAAAGTTATTAAATGTTTACCTGTCTAATGAACTGTGATTCTGATCATGTTTAGAATGCTCAGTTACAGCAACACAGCTGTGATACAATCTGGGAGTACAGAAGAAATACCCAGAGCTGACTCTAGAACTAGCAATGCTGCAGGTAATAATCACATATGACAGCCCTACGCCAGTCTGCACTCTGTGCATGAACAAGACTGCAGCCAATAGGGTGATTAGCAGCCCCTGCTCAAGTGCGATTGGCCATGCGCGAGCTGGGGACGGCGTTGCACAAGCAGCTATAAAGTATGACAGCAGCACATAATATCACAGTTCTATACATAAACATTAGGACAAGCGTAACTGAAAACGACAGACCTCTCAGTTAATTAATCAACCCTCAATCATTATTGCTAATGCTGTCCCAAGACAGAATATGACGAGACTAGTGAATACGTTTTGCCATATGCTCTGCACACAGCTGGAGATGATTTATGTTATGTACTTATGAGGTTGAAGCAGAAATGTATCATTTTACTTTTTTTATAATGTTTATAGCACATCAAATGTAAAAAAAACATATTTCATCACTTTATATAAAGGGTAATACCTGATTTCTGGGGATTTCAAAGTATTTTGGAAGTAGGATATAATGACAACTGGTGTATTTATATACATATATGCAAAACAAAATTACATTAATCATCTTTGGAGACATTTGTTGTTTTAAAAGCTGCAACTCAGCATAAACTGCAGCAGCTACAATTACAAATTATGTGTGCATGTGTGTGTGTGGTTATGTGTGTATATACAGTATATATATATATATATATATATATATATATATATATATATATATATATATGTGTGTGTGTGTGTGTACGTGTGTATGTGCATGTTTGTGTGTGTGCGAATATATGTATGTGTGTGTGTATAAGTGCGTGTATGTATGTGTGTATTTGTCGGTGTGTGTATGTTTGTGTATGTGTATACGTGCATGTATGTATATGTGTATTTGTTTGTGTGTCTTTGTATGTGTGTGTGTATACGTGTGTGTATGTATGTGAGTATTTGTCGGTGTGTGTCTTTGTATGTGTGTGTGTATACGTACGTGTATGTATGTGTGTATTTGTCAGTGTGTCTTTGTATGTGTGTGTGTATACGTGTGTGTATGTATGTATGTGTGTATTTGTTGGTGTGTGTATGTATGTGTATGTGTATACGTGCGTGTATGTATTTGTGTATTTGTCGGTGTGTGTATGTGTATACATAAGTGTATGTATGTGTGTATTTGTCGCTGTGTGTGTGTATATGTGCGTGTATGTATGTGTGTATTTGTTGGTGTGTGTCTTTGTATCAGTGTTAATTTTGACGGCAAATTTCAATTTAGTCTTAGTTTTAGTCTTTTGACTAAAATGCCATTTTAGTTTTAGTCGTATTTTAGTCATTTGAATTGTTTTAGTTTTAGTCTAGTTTTAGTCGATTGAATCTCCACTAGATTTTAGTCGACTAAATCTCCAGTAGATTTTAGTCGACTAAAATCTAAGGGGTTTAGTTAAAGTGTAATGCATTATTTAAGCATTTCTCTATCATTTGCAAACTGATTACATACTCTAACAGGCCCATTTATCAAGCTCCGTATGGAGCTTGAAGGGCCGTGTTTCTGGCGAGTCTTCAGACTCGCCAGAAACACAAGTTATGAAGCAGCGGTCTAAAGACCGCTGCTTCATAACCCTGTCCGCCTGCTCTGAGCAGGCGGACAGGAACCGCCGGAAATCAACCCGATCGAATACGATCGGGTTGATTGACAGCTCCCTGCTGGCGGCCGATTGGCCGCGAGTCAGCAGGGGGCGGCGTTGCACCAGCAGCTCTTGTGAGCTGCTGGTGCAATGTTAAATGTGGAGAGCGTATTGCTCTCCGCATTTAGCGAGGTCTTGCGGACCTGATCCGCAGTGTCGGATCAGGTCCGCAAGCCCTTTGATAAATGGGCCCCCAGGAGTAAACATAACACTTGTTAATATTTATGGTATTAAGGTTTAAACATGCAATACAGACACAGATTTAGCCGTTGTGATATGTAACATCTTTATTAAAATTAAAATTAAATAAAACCAAGTTTCATAAACAAACAGAAGTGCAACTATAAAATATAAAAAAAACTAACTGTAAACTGTATTGGCGGTATTGAACATATTACCCAATATAAAAACTTTAACAGTTCTCTGTTAATAATTAAAACAAGTATCACGTAACTCAACACAACAAAACAATTCTACAGCTAGCACAGGCACAGCATAATTTAAACCCATACTTGTGGGTTATGCATATTTCTATAGGAAGAATCAATTGTTTGTTCACAGATTCAAAACATTTTCGGCAACGATATTAGCACTGCTCTAGAACTTCCAAACTCATTATATACTCCTGGAGTAAAGGTTTATTAACCTGTTTTTATTTATGGTATTAAGGTTTGAACATGCAATACAGATTTAACAGATTTAACTGTTGTGGTATATAACGTGTTTATTTATCTTAAAATTTAATAAAATTAAGTTTCGTAAATTTTACAAAAGAGCAGTAATTGGATATGGATTGATTAAAACACCTTGCATAAATGTTTTTTGTCAGCAAATTTTGATTTAGTTTTAGTCATAGTCTTTTGACTAAAAGGTAATTTTGATTTAGTTTTAGTCATAGTCTTTTGACTAAAATGTCATTTTAGTTTTAGTCGTATTTTAGTCATCAGAATCTCTTTAGTTTTATAGTCATTTTAGTCTAGCTTTAGTCGATGAAATTAACACTGCTTTGTATGTGTGTATGTATACGTGCGTGTATGTATGTGTGTATTTGTCAGTGTGTGTCTTTGTATGTGTGTGTGTATACGTGCGTGTATGTATGTATGTGAGTATTTGTTGTGTGTGTCTTTGTAAATGTGTGTGTATACGTTCGTGTATGTATGTGTGTATTTGTCAGTGTGTGTCTTTGTATGTGTGTGTGTGTGTATGTATTTATGTGTATCATTTTGGTTCTTGGTACTAGGTCTGTGTGACAATCAAATCTAGACAATCTAGCACAGACACAACCTATGAGACCATTAGGAGTTCTATTCAGGACCATTACAAGAGGTAAATCGTCTAACACAAGACTTTGTAGGGTCTTAAAATTTGAGACCATTCCAACCAGTCTAAAAACCATTAGAAAAACCCAGTTATTGTACAGTTTTCTAGTTTCTTCTCATCACTTCACCTAGTTAACGGTGAGAGACTTCTGTTGTGTGTTTTCACAGAAGTTTTGTGTATATCTTGTTTTATTAGCGTTGACTTCCACTTTAGCTTTTTAAAAAAAAAGCATATATTGGTTGTTTATCCGGCTTTTTTTAAATGTAAATGATTTTATACGATATGTGCTGCCTTCACATTATAATAAAGTCATTTGTACACATCGTGCCCCTGAAAAATTTACATATTTTTTGCATATATCAGAAAATTCAGAAATACGATAAATGACCTTAAGAGTTCAACAAATGAACAATATTAAAAAAGAAGAGAAAGATTTAGGAAGCAGGAATCTAAGCTAATGAACCTGTCCATTTTTGGTTCAGTACACTGGAAATTGCTTGCTGATTGGTGGCTACATTTAGCCACCAATCTGCAAGCACAACCCAGGTGCTGAACCAAAAATGAGCCAGCTCCCAAGCTTACATTCTTGCTTTTTCAAATAAAGATAGCAAGAGAACAAAGAAAAACTGATAATAGGAGTAAATTAGAAACTTGCTTGAAATTGCTGCTCTGTCTGAATCATGAAAAGAAGAAATTTGGGCTTAGTGTCCCTTTAAGGTTTTACGTTATATAAGATACAGCAATATGCTAGTTAATTGATTGTTTCCTGTGCCAACAAGCATTCACTTCTGTTAATGGCCAATATTGACTCCATTTAAGAAAAAAAATATCTATAATATATATCTAGTCTTTTACATTTTTCTGGCTGAATATTTTGTTTTTATGTTGGTGTGTCTAAATCCCTGGGAAATATCCTCAGGAAAGCCTAGGCAACATTATGTGTGTTATAGTTTTAATATATTTACCCAATCTGGGCGATAGCATTTTTTTTTCTTTTATATTAAACTCTGGCTAATTTAAATTCAAATAGATTGGATTAGCATTAAAACAATGCAAAAATCACTAAAGAATACAATTTTTTTGTACAACCATTTATTTTTTGGGATGGGGAGACGCTGTATGAAAACTGTACTAAATCAGACCAACTTACTTTCAGAAATCAATATCTATATTTCTATATTGTCTGGGGCAACCAAAGGGAACACTTAAAAACATATCCAAGAAAATTCAAGTCTTATAATGTAACTTTGGTGGTCAACTTATCTTTATTTGCTATTAATGGATAATTCTTTGAGAAAAAAAATGCTTAGTTCTGAAAAGATTTAAAGACCTCAGCAGTAACCATGGATATCATATACTAAACAGAACATTGACCAAGTTCCAATGAAACCACAAGACATGCCTTGTGTTTCTAGAGAGAAAAAAAAAATGTGGCTACACGGCTGATGCTGTCTGTAAAATGATAAAAATGTCTCCACTTTGTTAATTGGATTACCCACAATGCAATGAGCAACTGTATTCCATGTAATAATTACTAACAAGGTATAAAAACCACAATGTTACGCTTGAGGACTAATCCAATGTTTGTAAGGTAAACAGAACGCTCACATTATCTTTTTTGTATTTTAAAGAACGGTTTCAATTTGTTGTTTGGGATAGAAAACCAATCAGATGAGGTTTATACAGCAGGTTTGTCTAACGTAAGGTCTGGGGGCCTCAGTGTGGCCTCTGCCTCCCCATAACATACAACTTCTCTCAAACACTTGCTATTCGCAACACGCAAAGTTCCCCTAATCTCTGACGCTCTTTCTTTAGATCCTCTAAATTTGTTTTAACTAGACATGTGTAAAAGTTAATTTTCGTTGTTCACTTGTAATCCATTTGTAAAATGAATGGATGAATTTGAACAAATTTTGCACAAAAGTCCGTAATTAGTTCATTAAGTTTCCCTATCTACTAAATAGAGGAAATAAACAAATACATGAATTACTGCATTGTAGACAAAATTTGTTCTAATTTCTTAATTCCTTTTGCAAATGAATAAAAACCGAGCCTGCAGCCTATAGTTAAGAAGCAGTGGTCCTAGGAGCCAGATTGATCCTATTGGCATTGCATTAGTATTTTCTCACGCAATGGTAAATTTGGGACAGTCAATGCTGTCCACTCAACATGATCCCAGCTGGCTGTGAACCTTGTCTGTCAGGACAATGATAAGTACAACACAACAACAAATACTAGAAAAATGTGTTAACCACATAACAGTAGTCAATCTTAACAGGCTGACTTTTTCAAAATAGGCACTTTCTGATAGGGCTTATTGGCTGATAGGCACTTCCTGCAAAGGCTTATTGAGTGATAGACAATTCCTGCT